>NC_052947.1:15785649-15985649 GCF_013358895.1 Oreochromis aureus
ATAATAAATCCGACGAATAGTAATATGTGTGCCTCTTGTCATAGGCACACATAATAATAAATCCGACGAATAGTAATATGTGTGCCTCTTGGCATAGGCACACATAATAATAAATCCGAGGAATAGTAATATGTGTGCCTCTTGTCATAGGCACACATAAAAACATTGTCCCAGATAGATTTTTCGAAATCAAATGTGTGAAAATGATCAAACATGAAGTCCAAACGTGGATGGAAAGGGAATGGGCTCTGAGTTCCCCGTTTTGCTTTTCTGTTGCAGAGAACAATGGTGACAGTGGAGGCTGTGTTTTGTTTGTTTTCTTTCTCCCCCAGCACTGCATCCACTCGTTTTGTTATAACAGCCATGCCTTCAGTGAAAGTGAGTGTTGTAAAACAGGAGGCATGACAGAAGCAGGTCAGGTCTGCTTCCTGGGGAGGTTCCCATGTATCCCTCTGCAGAATATTTTTTCAACTGACTTTACATAATGTGAGGAAGTATGGAGCGTTGCACCTTTTTAACAGGGCATTAGGGAAAAAGTAAGAACAGCAGTTTTGTAAGTCAGCCCTTGACTGGTTATAGTCTGTTCAGACGCTGACACTACTAGGATAGAAAGACCCTCACATAATAATAATAATAATAATAAAAATAATAATAATAATAATGATGATAATAATAATAATTTTTATTTATAAAGCGCCTTTCAAGACCGCCAATGACAATTTAGAATAGGATAAAACACTTAATGGAAAAATGACAAAATGAAGAACAATAAAACAAAAACACAAGATAAAATTAACAAACAGTGGGTTCACAGTGAATATGCAGATTTGCAGACGTATCACTTGTATCTCATCTTTTAAGCTTCATTAAAATCCATTTTTTCCCTCTGACATACAAAGCATTTATTAAAGTAATCTGACTCTTAAAAAAGTCAATCTTAAAATTAGACATACACAGCATGCGCTCAGCTGGATGTTTAGAGACAGAGCCGTATGTTCTGGAAACTCTGACTAGAGAGTCAGTTTGGGAGATGAATCCCTAACCACTTCCACCCGGGTCTGCTGACACCAAAGATCAGAAAAATGAAGATTTCTGGTCATTTCCAGGATGTGGAAAAAGTTGCAGCTGACATTGTAAATGCGATAATTACTAACATTCAGTATCCTGATGCGGAAGATTTTACATTAAGTGAGAAGTGTAGCTCACCCAAACCTGCTTTTAATGTGAACATAATTATCGAAAAGGGTGAAAGACTTTTTTTGCATCATGTGCCCCAATTACAAAACCAGATGAAGCAAAACAACACTTCTCCAGGCTTGCCAAAAAGGAATTTGAAAAACTGAACAGTGAGCTGAAAGATCAGGTGAAGAAAAGCAAAAGGTTTTTCACCTTTCAGAGAGAACAGGCAAACTCCCATGAGAGAGAGAGAGCTGACGCCAGCGAAAGTTTACACTTAAATCCCTCAGGTTCAATCCCAGAAGTTCCCAGAAAATCACCAACCTTAGAAACCACAGTTAAAAGTTCTTCTCCACTCAAATTTAGAACAGTCATGCCAGTTATGAATAAACTGTTTAGTAAATTAACCCACGCAGAACACCTTGATCTGACAAGTAAGAAAATCAAGATGATCTCAAGGGAGCTGACAGATATAGCGTACAACCATGTCCAGTCAACATATCCAACCCCCACAATGCAAATGGGTAAAGATCTCTCAGAATCTGAGGTCTCTAAGACTTCACAGCGCGACAGTAAGGTACCCTCGTCTTCTGAGGTGCTCTATCTGCTCATAGAAGATTCAGTAGAAAGGTTGTTACAAAAAACGCTTTTCTGGTTGGAGAATGAAACTTTGGTGCAAACTATTACAAATGATAACATTTCTGGTGGAAGATGTAGTAAGAGCGCTGACCCCATCGGAGGAAGAAGATATGATTGGGTTAGATGCCAGTGAAACAAGTGACAGACTGTCTACATCACAGTCTAGTCGGGTTACTGATCTCACAAATCAAGCAGTCTTCTCTGTGAGTGCAGTAGAACTGGACCTGGTTTCAAAAACAGGCAATGAGCAGGCATCAGTCTCTCACATCCAACCCACAGAGGGTCAAAGTCAGCCGCCAACCTCTGAAAACCTAGAGGAAGAACTTTCAGAAACGTTAGTGTCACTGGATGCTAAGGAAATTGCCAAAGATTTTAGTCGGTTTCTATTAATGAAAATCTACAGAAAAACCCACATGAATACCAAAAAGCTTGTGGATCTAAAAGAAATGGAAACCGCTATCAACTATCTGACAGAGTTGGTCCATTCTGAAGTAAGATGTCCTAAATCCCTGAAAATTCTTAAAAATAACATGTATAAAATAACAAAGGCCACAGCTAAAGGCGTTATCAAGGAGTTTGGATCTCCGGACCATTTCTTCTCTGTACTGATATCAGAAGATTCCTCATAAAGACGACACTATTCTGAAGTGCCTAACAATTAATCTTGGTGTCTCCAAGAAAGCCAAATATGGTAGGTTTCTTTTCAGCATTGTTAAAAGCTTAAAAGAAGCCATTCAGCTGCCGCTTCAAAGGCAGTAGTGATGACTAAATTGTCATCTAGATTTTTTTTTTAAATCTTAAAGCAGTCTTAAAAATATGTAATATAGCATCACACCACCATAAAATGAACAACTGAAAAATAAAACAAAATAAAAATGAAGACCTAAATTAAAAACAGTTTGTGATTTGTCTTGTGCTTTCAAAATATATTGGCAAATATCAAAAGTGCTGCATATATATGCTCTGGTCATCAGTATCTAATGTAAGCAAACTCTTTTTAGAGAACCGGCTTGGCTCACTAAAAAGATCCGGCTCTTTCGGCTCTTCAGGTTGTTTTGTTGCTTTAATTAATTTATAATTAACAACAATGTAAAATTATGCACAAAAGGAATTACTAATGTAAAAAAAAATGGTTTTATTTATATATGTTTATATATAAATATATACGGTGGCTCCTAGGGACAAAGCATGTACAAACTCCAAAAAGAACGTACACATTCCAAAGCACATACAAACTCCAAAACACATTTCTAGCCTGGTAAAACCTGGTTATTCAAGTGGTAAGAAAATCAGGTGAAGTCATCAGTCCGGAAGAAGTTCAAGCCATCTGCAGGAGACTTATCATCAACATCTTGATTCAAATCGAGGATCAATTTGATGAAATCCCCTTAAACAAGTCGAAAAACCTCCACAAGATGATTTTCAAAGCCCTGTTTGAAAAGTGGAATAGTGCAGAAACAGTTCTGCTAATGATGGAATTAAATCTCTCACTCATCGATAACATAATAGCTGTAACGTTCTGAATCCAGAATGGGAGATCAAATCAGTGTGCCAGCTGGTAATTCAAAACCTAAAAAGAAAGAAAGAAATTTTTGCATTTGTGAATGCTGTAACTGTAACTGTACATGCGAAAGATGCTGTGTCGACTGTGAAGCCTGTCATAACATCGAATTCAGCTTTCCTATCAAGATCCCATGCTGTATAAGCTAATGGAAGCAGAGAAAGAGATACTAAGACCTGAAAACTTCCATGAATGTTCATCAATGCCTGCTGTATCTTACGGTGAAAGAATGACATCCATGCTCCATATAGATTTAGAAAACGTTGTTTGAGGGCAAGTCAAGGCAGTTTTCACTTCACCTCTACTCAGTTATGGTACATTACAAGTCATATATCTTTTATAACTCATATATTAATTATAAATGGTCAACATTTGAATATTTCCCCATCTCTTCTGAACAAAACGGTCTAAGAATGACTGTTCTAGCCGGTTAGGAAATTATAGCCATTTGTTCAAGGGGAATCATCAATATGAGAAATACACTGCAAAAAGCCGGTCTCTCTCTCTGTCTGTAGCTGTGTCCCAAAAAGTAGGCTGCATCCTTAGAACCGTAGCATCACCAGCACCAAGGCAGATGTTGTGCAGGACAGCACATGCTGTTATGACCTGAAACAGATGTTTTGTTTTTTAAACAAAGTGTTTATACATGTACATACACTAAAGTTCCCATTATGTCATTATAATTATTCAAAAAAGAACAGCATTATATTGCAATTACTTACATGTGGTACAAAGGTGTGGTGCACCTCCAGCGCTTGAAGGAAGATGGCCCCGAACCTCGTCTTCGGCCCTTTCTCAATTCTCAAGTACGCGAGTCCGTACTCACGTTCTTGGTGAGTCTGGATTTGCCGAGAATGCACGGGAGTACGGACTTCCCAAGAACACGAGCACGGACTCACGATTTGTACAACTGGAACACCAGCGATTATGTCACAGGTCCGTAGTTTTACTGCCATCCCGTCTTAAATCAACTGTGATTAATAAGTTATGAAGCTTAACTTTAATCTCAGCCAAATTGATTTACTTAGGAACAAATAAAACACTGAAAAAAAACAAACATTAACATTTTGGTTAAGTGATCTAAGTGACTTATATGTCATGTTTAACCTCAGTAGTGAAGTCTTTATTAATAAAAATAATGTGCATGCATGCCTTAATAAAAACAAACAGGTGAGATGTTATTTTAGTGGACACTCAAAAATTACAATAGACAGATGCTGGGGTTTGGAAGAGAACTGAAAAAATATTTAAAATATAATCTGATCATTTTGAAGCAGCCTTCGGAGTCTCCACGTATTAACATGCTGTTATTGTTGCCGGTGAAAAGGTTTCCTCCTGAATTGAAGTATATCTTAGCCAAACCGATTTACTCAGGAACAAATAAAACACTGAAATAAACCAAACATTAACATTTCCAAGTTATCTAAGAGACTTAAATATCATGTTTAACCTGAGTAGCAAAAGACCGCAGGGGGGTTGAAAACGATGTGCCGGGAGTCCGCTGTTCTCACCGGCTCTAGTGATCCTCAACCTCTCGGTCTGCCACGGAGCTGGTGGGTAACAGACGTCTCCGAAAACGTTGGAAATACATGACATCTCGATAAATCAAGCAGATATTTAAAGCTTACACAGCTACATTCTCGCTTGAAAATAACTTAAAAGTTTATTTTGTGACCCAGAAAGAGTAATATTTAAAAGCTTTTCGCCGCGCTTCTCCGCCATTACCGTGTTTCGGTTTTGGACAAAATGCATCCTGGGATATTTAGCTGTACCAAGTCCACACAAGTCACCACCGATGCATGCTCGATAAAACAGGCGGAGCGAGAACACATCTGGGAATTTTTCGCGTTCTCGGCTTGATGCGTACTTTGAATTGGAACAGTACTTGGGCTCAGACTGATGACGTATCACAAGAACGCAAGTACGCATATTAAGACAGGCCCTTCATCATTCCAAAAGCACGCTCTATGAGCATGCCTTGGAATGATAAGAGTTGAAGCGCTGGGCTCCCACACCTCTCCATCTGCGAGGATGAAATGCCTTGGAGGAGGGTAAATGGCCTGCCGGTACAATGGGCTGTTGCGTGGCACCCTGGATTCATGCACTTACCAAGGCCAGCCCACATATGTGTTGATGAAGCGGCCCTGATGGTCACAATCTGCCTGCAGGAGTATGGATGGGAACAATTTCCTGTTCCTGTAGCACTGACCATCAGGGCCGCTGGCAGGCTTGATGCGGACTTGGCAGCCATCAATTGCACCAGCAGCCTTTAAAAAGGCTCTGTGTCTTGCCAGCCCTGCAAACCCATGAGACATGACATCTAAATGGTAAATGGCCTGTATTTGTATTGCGCTTTACTTAGTCCCTAAGGACCCCAAAGCGCTTTACACAACCAGTCATCCACCCATTCACACACAGGTGATGGCAAGCTACATTGTAGCCACAGCCAGCCTGGGGCGAGGCTGCCGGACACTGGCGCCACCAGGCCCTCTGACCACCACCAGTAGGCAACGGGTGAAGTGTCTTGCCCAAGGACACAACGACCGAGACTGTCCAAGCCGGGGCTCGAACCAGCAACCTTCCGATTACAAGGCAAACACCCAACTCTTGAGCCACGATCTAGGTCTCCAGGAGTCCGAGGGAGATGGATGACCTGATGGCGAATAGCGACCACCTCCTCTGTGACCCTGTGGACGATGCGGTGAACAGTGGAACAAGGAATAGCAAACCCTGGAAACAACTCTGTAGGATGCTCCACTTGCCAGCCAGAAAAGAAACACAAGGACCTCAGTTGTGGCACCCCAATAATGTGGCCGATCCTGGTTAAGGAGATTCAGCAGCACTTTCAGATACTCTCTGCTCAGACAAAAATCAGGCCTAGTGTCCTCATTATTACAAAACCTGTCCAGGACTGGGACACTCAGGTTAATCCTGCAGTACTGTGGTCTCGCCTAGTGAAGGAAAATATGGAAAATAACAGAAATTGTTTTATTCTTGTCATTATTATGAATGTTACTGTTGTTCTTTTTTTCTTTTTTTTTAAATTACGTGTCAAAACTTTATTTAGATTATTGTACTTAAGAAAAATGCACATGGTCCATTCGGACTCAATGTCCCCAGTCTCCCTCGGAATGCTGTTGAAGCTCTGCCGGAGGTGTGCGTTGAAGATCTCGCGGACTGGGGCCTCTGCTAGACGTTCCCAGCACACCCTCACTACACGTTTAGGTGCACCGGGTCTGTCCAGCGTCCTCCCCCGTCACCTGATCCAACTCACCACCAGGTGGTGATCAGTTGACAGCTCAGCCCCTCTCTTTACCCGAGTGTCCAGAACATATGGTCGCAGGTCTGGTGATACGATTACAAAATCGATCATCGACCTGCGGCCTAGAGCATCCTGGTGCCACGTGCACTTATGGACACTCTTATGTTCGAACAAGGTGTTCGTTATGGCCAAACTGTGATTTGCACAGAAGTCCAATAACAAAACACCACTCGGGTTCAGATCAGATCGGGAGGTCATGAACAATATCTTAAAAAATTTTCATTGTAAGTGGGCTAAAGCACTTAATTAAAAGTAGTCTAACATAAATGTAAATGCTGTAATTTGATTATTTTAATAAACCATGTGACTTGGATGGATTTGATGCTGCCATGACCACAGTGCACACGTCTGCTGTTGCTCACAGTGGTCCAAGGGACCGCTCAGGGAGTTTATGTGTTCACTCAGACACATTATAAATTAGAGGGAACATTGCCACTCATAGTCTCCCACACCCAAAGACACACAAGGCAACCAGGTAGGAGGAGTCAAAGGTATTGTTCTTCCAGTGACTCAGGTGGTCTGACCCCACACCCAGCTGTTTGGACCTCATTATTGGCTGCCGGTTTCTGTGGCAACAATAAATGCCAACCTCTTCCATGAAAACAATGAGAGTATCATAACAAGACCTGAGATAATCCCTCCTTTATCACACACATACACTGAGGCGTGAAAAGCACATTCCTCTCACTTTTATCGTTAGTATGCAGGTATTGACTTAGCTGAAGGTCAATGATAGTTGTAAATGATATGTAGATAGATATCTACATATCTATATCTATAGTCGTACAATGGAAAAGGAGTTTGACACCCTTGGCTTAAAGGGAAGACAGCCTTAAAGAGCAGTCAAACCAGCTTGTTCCAGACAGAGGATGAACCGAAGGGCTGCACCAAGGCCCACTTTAAAATACATGAGTATTATAAATTTTGAATTACTTACAATTGTAAATCATGCAAAACTGTTTCAGTACAGCCCGGGAATAAAAACATGCAGCTCTTCTGTGACGTTGAAGATGAACACTGAGTAGTGAGTGACTTCCCCATCTATCAGCTGAAGAAGACGCCTACAGAGGGTCAGAGCTCAGCAGCTTACCTCATCTCTAACAAAACTCCTCTGACTCCCTCTTGTGGTCATGAGAGGTCAATACATATGTAAAAAACAAAAACAAAAAAAACAGCACACTGGCTGCAATATTATTAATCAGGCACTACTGAACTTCATCAAATTAAGCATTTATTATTGGATATACATGTTCTCCCATACAAAGTGCAAACTAGACAATTGAAGTCTGACACTTCAGCATAATATTTCATTGTATAGTGAAGATATTAGCGGATAAAAGCTGCATTAATGTTGACAAAATGTTAGCTACCTTTCAAAGACACAGATTGGAATCATAGTTTAAAAAGACCTCAGTTGTTTTCTCTCCAACACAACACAGCTTTGCTGAGAGGAACCAAGACTTCGAGTTTCTTGTGGTTAGCTTGTTGTTTCACTGAGCCGACGGCCAAGAAGGCACTTCAGGTGTGGTTGCCGTTAGTGATTGTTGCCATGATTACGCATCATCACCGCCACAGAGCGCAAGTAATGCCTTACGGTAGTCACCGCTGGTGTCTCCCTGCAACAAACAAAGACAGGCACAATTTAGGAGAAAAGGCAAACAGTATCAAGGTGTCTATGGCAGTAAAAATATTGTGTGTGTACCTTGATCATCGAATGCAGAGAGCAAGCGAACAGCCTCCTGAACTGAGCTCTGATGTCCAACAGGTCCGCCTCACTGCGAGTCACCATCACTCTGATCAGGGTGTTATCGTCAGTGCCTGAACCCTGAGTAGAAAACACAAAATGCAGTGACCAAACACCTCACAAACATCAACGCACAACTGTAAAAGATACATGAATAACTCCATAGTGATAAGCATTAAGCCCTTTTGCCTCCAATATGTCATAAACCCACTTTGACAGGTTAAACCATTACTGGCAAACATGCACCGACTCAGATAGCCTCACTTCAAGCTGCCAAACCTGTCTGTGCTCTTACCTTCATGGCGTAGTACAGGGTTTCAGCAAAGTAGGCAGGAACACTTCTGGCACACTTCACTGTACAAAAAACACACAACAGAAAGGAAATTCATCACTGTGTACTTATGAGTAGTAAGACTGAGTGATGAACTGAACCGATGTCCAAGTATGACGCCATGACCCAGTTTAAAATGTGATACAAAAATGTGGTTTTTGCAAGATCCAAATAGGAAAAAAGCTTTGATGATCTCTCTCTCTCACTCTATCTATATATTATTTTTTCATTTGCTGATGCTTAATTTTTTAGCTTATTGTTGTGTTGTTTTACCAGGATTGAAATAAAGCCTTCCTTTTTGGGGGGGCAAGCGACAAAAGAATAACTTCAGGGAGTCATCTAGAGCACATACCAACGGCAAGGAGGAGGTCCTTCAGGTTTCCAGATGTTTCTCTCTTGATACTCTCCTCAATCTCATATCCAGACAGCTTCATGTAAGCGTCGAATACTGGAATGCAAATAAAGTTTGGAGTGAGTCTGACGTTAGTGCAGCTATACGGCTTATCTCCTGTTTCAGTAAAGCTCAAACCCACAGTGTGTAGGACCAAATAAGAACCTGTGGCACTAAGTAGAGGAAACTTCAAATCAAAGCTGGCTTCAGTTGAATCTTGTCATATATTCATTTAGCCAACACATAACTGACATCACTGGCTGCAGATGTAATTTGTTTCAGAGTGCAAACACTGTCCACACCCTGGACCACTCTGTCTTCACCCACTCATACAAACTCTTGTTTTTACCCCACATTCACAAACCTTTCCTGAGGTGTTCTGCACTCCGGTTACCCAGGATGGTAACAAAAGATTGTTCATCAGTGCCAAACTTCTGCTCTCCTGCCTTGAACAGGGCCTAAAAACAGAAAATGACACACAAGTATGTTATTATTTAAGGCGTGTTTTTTTTAAAATCACAGGGAGAACTGGTAGAGTACAGGAGAAAACTTGAAAAAACTACACATTTTTACTGTAAACTCTGCAGGAGATGATCCTGCTTTTGTAGTCTTACAGGTCCAGAATGCACATTTTTGTGGACTACCAAGCCTTAGATCCTGCTGCACTGATACTGAGTCTTTGTACTAGACCCAGCATGTTGTCATCCGATCCAAATCATTCTGTGCTTCACTTTGAAGAGATTTCTACGTGACAAAATTGATTTGCAACAGAAATCACACCTAAGCTATCTATGATCAGATTTGGCAGTAAAAACTCCAGAGAGGAAAAGAGCTGAGCCTAGTAAAAATTCACAGGGCCTTTCTCTAAGCAAAAACATGACAACATGAAGCCCTGTTCTGAACAACATTTTAAGGGAAGTTTTGCTCATGTTGTCCAGCAGAGGTCGTCAAACCATCTTTACAGACTAACTGAACACCTGACCAAACGAATGTGATGGTCATGCCCTGAGACTAAAAACAAAGAAGCCGCTGATGATGAGGAATCAAATATTTTAAAAAGCCTACCTGAGCGTCACTCTCGATGCTTTCCGCCTGGATCCCCGTCTGCCTGTTTGCCTGAGAAGGGACAGAACATTTTAATTAAGGAGAGGAGAGGAGAGGAGAGGAGGAGAGGAGAGGAGAGGAGATGGGAGGATTACATTTACCTGAAGAAGAATAACCAGAAGTCTCTGGAAGTGACCTGAAGTGTCACCCGTTATATCTTTCTCCAGGTCGTGATCATACTCTGAAGGAAACAAACTGCAATACTCAATGCCCTCACATGACCCCAAAAGGATTTGTGTCTCCTCCAAGAATCAAAACAGGTGTCTTTTACTTCTTAGCACGTTGAATGTGCTTTTTTTTAAGTACACTAAAATTATATTGAAACCATTATCAGTGTGAAAAAACACTGTCTAACTTGTGTGTGTGTCTGTGCAAGTGTTACCCTGTTTGTAGGCAGCGACGATTTGCTTCACCTGCTGAGATGTTCTGGAGGCAAGGATCTCCACCAGCACTTTCTCATCTGTCCCTGCCCCCTACAGGCCAAAGTGGGAAATGTCACAGATGCCGCCTGAGTTTCCAGCAGCTATCGGTGCTAAAATTTCTGTCTGTACATGAAGATCAGGGCGTGAGACTTCTGATCGGTTTATATCTGTCACTGGCCCACGTACCTTGATTGCATTGCGAAGTGATGTCACATCATAAGTAGTGGGTGAAGTCATCAGAGCCACAATCAGCGTCTCAAATTTCCCGCCCAGCTCTCCTTTCAGGTCACCTATCAGGTCCTGACGTGGAGACACAATATGCACTTTAACGAGGCGTGGATCACCATAAACCCAGAGTGTGAATGTGAAGCAGATGTGTGCCCTAAAAGCTTTACTAGGATAACTTTCTAGTATTGTCAAATACCTTGAAGCCTCATTGTACTTAACCCCCCAAAAAATAAAAAAATTGCACAATGTACTTAGATTCAGATTAGTGCTCGAACAGCTAGCCTGGCTCTGCTCAAAGGTTCAGTAAACCTTTTTGTTAACGTCAAGCTAATGTTAAACCAAATGACGCTTGCTGTTTCAGCTTTTACGTCAAGCTGTGCCAACATGACAGCAGCTAGCAGCAGCTTCGTTTATTGCACATTACAGTATTGTTTTGCAATTTTAATGCACTGTCAGCTAACTGTATAACCTTAATGGTGATAGAGGTGTAGATCTGAACCTTTTTTGCAAAACCCCCTCAGTATTAAAATTCGCTGTAACTCTAATCTTCACTAATTCATTGACTGTTTGTTCGATGTTTTTGGCAGCGTGGGTCCAGGTGTAAACACGTCAGATATATCATCATCACCTTTACAGTTAATATGGCAGATTTGTTAAACTAGTTCACGCCCCTAGTTTAGTATTTCTGGTCTATTGCTAGGCAAAACGATGACATCACACTTGCATTTTGAAAATTTTGTCTTGGTCGTGAAGCTAAAATTACATTTTTATAACACGTTGCAGGTGTAAACAATACAAATGGGTCATTTTTAGCCTGTTGGTAGATGGTTGCTAAGCAACGCAATGACATCATAACATCTGCTATAGATAAGAGCCTTAGGCGCAGATGCACCAGGTTTTGTTGCTTCTGATCGTGTAGGAGGAAATCACAGGCAGGCAGAGATGTTGTGTATTGTAGTAAGACCGCTGACTAAAGACCCAGAGCAACATTAGAGGGATAAATAAATATTTACATACACAAAGCTGTGATCTATTAACATGAAGGTATTAGGGATTTAAGACAATCATATTTAAACAATAAAAATATAGGAAAATTGGGTTTTTTTGTAGTTTGTAACTTTTTTTTACTACTGGTGCACTGTGGATGACCGATTTCAGTTCTGTTTAGTATCATCCGCATTTTAGAGCATTCCAAACCTCTGTAATAAAGAATTACAGAGATTTGGAATTATAGATAAGTGCCAAGACTGCAGAATGAGTCTGAGTGAGATTGGAGTGGCTTAATGCGGGGCAGTGTGCCTTTGGCCCACAGCTTTGCTCGGCTGTAACAGTGGGACAGTTAAACTGAAGGTGTGAAAGATGTGCTTGAGCGAGGTAACAGCTGTCCAAGAGGTGTTCGGACCTTGCCATACAGAGTTTTGTAGCTGGCCTTGATCTCCTGCCTCTGGGCGTTGCTGCGAGCCGTGACCAGCTGCAAGATGGCATCCTCGTTGGTCCCTACAGTGACAACAAACACGGTTCATGAGCAAAGCTCTTCATGTCACAGGATATGCTGCATGCAGCACAAATTACATAACAATGGTCCTTCGCTGTCTAGGTGGTTTCATGTTTACATCTGTTCAACCCACATAATTACAGCCTGCAGTCTAGGTCAGCAGATGTGTTTGCTCACAGTGACTCATCTCAAGTTACTCTGCTCACGTGGTTGTGAGTCACTGCTATCTGTGCGATGCTCCACCCAGACAGCAGGGATTTCTACACTGGAAAGAAATTCCCCGAAACAAGCTCTCCCAACTGCATGTATGAATAAACATGATCAACTTACCCAGGCCTTTCATGGCCTTGTGCAGGACCTCTGCGTCCGCACTGGCGTTGAAATTTGTGCTGGGTTTTACGGTTCCTCTGCTGGCCTGCAACATGGAAGATGTGCACAGAGAAAGTTGGTCTTTGCACTTTTGTCCAAAGCCAAAGCATTTTTGACTAAAATTCTTCTTTCCGTTGCACCAGATTACCTCTCCACAGAGACACTCAACTTCTGCACCTTTATATGTGTAAATGCACACAACTTTGGTACACATTGCTAGTACTGCCTTCATTGAGTTTAGTTTAGTTTCAACAAGGTGGTGGAAACACTCTTTAGAGATTTGGATCTATATTCACAGACAGCATCACACGGCTGCTGCACATTTGTCGGTTTCCCATCTATCTTGCTCTACTGGTTTGACATCTCGTGACTGCAGAGCCCATTTGAATACAGTGAACTCATGTTAAGGGAACTGGTTTCAGAAGATTTGAGCTCTGTGACATGGTGTGCTATCCTGCTGAATACGTTCCCCATATCCTCACACCACCACCTCCAATCTGAACTGTTGAGACAAGCCAGGATGGACCATGCTTTCATGTTGTTTAAGCCAAATTCTGACCCTAGCAGTTTCTGAAATACTCAGACCAGCCCATTTAAAACAAACAGCCATGTCACATTCAAATTCAATTTAAATCACCTTTTTTCCACATTCTGATGCTCAATTTGAACTTCAGCAGGTCATCTTGACCTAAGGGATCCTACATGCACTGATATGATTGGCTGATATTTGCTTTAACAAGCAGCTGTAGCTAATAAACTGGTTGGTGAGTGTATAGATGATAAAGTACGAAATCTTCCATGAAAACTACAATAACACATGCAGAGTATTTCTCTGTAGAGTGGTAGCTATGGTAATTACATTACACATATTGTTATTGTCAGTTGTATATATTCTGTTTATATTCAAGGTTATCATTCTCAATGTAGTGCGGTGTATTTAACACCAAGTACTGCTGATATTATATGGGCACATTCTTAACATGTACAGTATCATCAAGGACTTTGGGTCTTTGCAAAAATTCAAATCACTGGATTTGAGCCCACAAATATTCATTTCTCCGTGAGATACAACAGAATAATGTCAGATGTGTATACTTTGTTAGGCACATAGTTTTGTACACCTACTCCTGATTTGTACTGGGATTAATACAAAACTATGTAGATCTGATTCTTCTCAGCCAACAGACTGTATCAATCGTTAGTCTCATGTTTGCAGATATGTAAAACACTGTCCCTCAGAGCTTTTTATTTAATTTTTCTCATAAAAGACATCCCCTCCCCCTGTAATGATGGACTAAATTAACCTAATGACTTACAGCTTGACTTTAACATTGATTTTTAGTAAAACAGACCCTTTCTGTAACAACAATGCACTGATTCCAGACACTCCCTCGCACATAAAAATCAGAGGAAAGTTTAGAGAGGAAAATTACTGGAATGCTTCTGGAATTCTGACCCTCAAAATCAGGAATTTTAAAAAGTCAGAGGTCTAGAACAGAAAAGTCGCTGTTAACAACCAGGATTTTGTCTGTTTCTGCAGGAAGGAATGTCAAAATGACACGCATCCAATCATCCAATCAAGCAAAAACTGACCCAACGTGGCTCCTCGGACAAACAGCTGAACAAGGAGGTATTTAGACCACAACAACATAACACAATGCACGTCCCTCACACTGGAATGTTAGGGGTTGGAGTCTGTAGCGAGTGATGCACTGATTCCCCCGAGCGGGTCCAGGCATGACCTGAGGGCGTTGGGATGTATGTAAACACCACAGGGCATCACAGCTGGCGTCTCTCCTTAAAAGCACATCTTATTACTTACCATCCTTCTTCATTGGCTGCTGTTGCCATGGAGACTGTACACAATCCACCTAGCAATGCTTTTGCAAAAGGATATCCTCCATTATGTACCATTTTATTGTTCTTTTATTGTTACCTGTGCAAATGCTGTCAACAGAGATGAGCTCCGGTGATCACGACTACAGCTCTAACCTCATACCCAATCCAGCATAAAGTTGCAACGTATCATTATTATTCCATCTTTAATTCAAAAGCTCACTAAATGAAACATCATTTCATTTTTTCGTCTTGATGCATGCTCAATCATGCAGGTAAGTAAATCTCCAAAAGTTGATTCTGTTCATCTGGACGTAGCGACACAAACAGAGTAACATAGTGTACGCTGTTAAGTGCCAGGAGGATTGCCAGGATTTATACATCGGGGAAACCAAACAACCTCTGGCGAAGCGGATGGCACAACACAGAAGAGCTACTTCGTCAGGCCAGGACTCTGCAGTCTATTTACACCTACAGGCCAGTAGACACTCTTTCAACGATGAGGATGTACACATCTTGGACAGGGAGGAACGCTGGTTTGAGCGGAGAGTCAAGGAGGCCATTTACGTGAAAAGGGAAAGACCATCTCTGAATCGAGGAGGGGGCCTAAGGGTACATCTTTCGCCATCTTACAATGCTGTGATTGCAGCCATTCCCCAACTCTCTGTAAATGGTACTCATGGCCATTGATCAGTGGGTTTTGGTCAGTGGTTGTTGATCAATGGTCATGGGAATTTGCATAATTAAGCTTAAGGAACTGACCTCCCAGCCCATTGTTCCTTCAGTGGGCTGGTTTCAGTCATTATGCAAATGTACTGTTTATAAGATTGGGGAAACCTGCAGTCAGCTGAGACTGAAGAAGTCACTTGGATGAGTGACGAAACGTTTCTCCCACAAAACGCTACGTCCAGATGAACAGAATCAACTTTTGGAGATCATTTTATTTTCTTGTGCAAACAGGATTATACAGTGGATCTGTTGTGGGATCCACATTATGTGCTGTAGTTAAGTATTTACAGAAGCAGCACTGTGTGCAAGTGTGTGAGTCAATATAAAGTCCATGCTCGTCAGGAAAGCAAACAGGTGTGTTGGGAGAATAGTAGAGGTCTGTTGTTGACAGGGATAATATTACATATATCAGATCTGAATGCACACATAGTAGAAATGCTTCTCTAAGAAAGACCTATTCAAACGTTTTGTTAGCACTTCATAGTAAACACACTCTCAGACTAAACCGTCAGGAAACGAACATCAGCACAGCTGATGACATTAAAAAAAAAAAAACTTTTTTAGTAACTCAACCCTGCTGAAAAGTAAGAAATTCCCCTTTAAGAGGGGGAGGCTGGCTTTAAACTCCGGACCAGATGTGGAAAAACGCAGAGGAGACCCACCCGAATGGAGCAGAGCCCACATGAGTCATACACCAAACTTCCTCAAATGAGATTTCTCTCCAGCCTCACGATCATGCGCACACACCCAAAACACGCATATAAAAACCGATCTAACTTTTACTGTTTCACGATGTTTAAGGTTCAATACAAACTGTAAAAGTGTCAAAGGTTAACCTGCTGTCTCCCGACAACAACAACGCTCACCGAGAACCTTATATAAAGTTTCATAGAGTGGGCGTTGTCCAGGAGTTTGCCGGCTAAAAGCCAGTGAGTCAAACATTTGCATAAATAACGGTTTTATTCCTCGAGACTTCTGCAAAATCTGATTAATCAGCAAGCATTTTATATTCAGTTCTGCGCGTTTATTTGCGCTGACACCTGAGAAATGAGTGGAGTGGAAAGGACTCACCATTTTGACAGTCTTTTAAGTTTGTTTTTCCAACGAAAGGAAAAAAGTGCAGATCTGTTGGAGAGAAACAAATGTTATCAGGCAAGGAGACGAAACAAACTCTTTATTTCCGGTAAACTTTCTACTGTAACTAACTCATCCCTAATCATCTCCGCTAGGGTTTCCTGCTCTACTGTACGGTATATACAGCAGCAGCTATCTAGACTACAAGTCTTTTATCATCAGGTGGAGACGGGGTCCGGCTGTGCCCCTGATGTGCCAAGTTATATAGTATCCCCGACAGAATTTGTTTCCCCGGCGTCGGGAGCACAAGCTGGGGTCTCCAAATCACGGACAAACAGTATCCCACAGTCTCTTTAGTTCACAAACAGTTCTTATAATGAATAACTACTCATGTAATTTTGGAGATGTTAGCTCTTTATTCAGTAAAGTTACAGGAGGATACAAATAGTTATCAGGCAAAAAGTCCTCAGTTTGTTGAAATAATCCCGTCCACGCGAGAACAATAAATATATCATTTTCTGTTGTAACCCTCAAACTGAACGGTAATGTAACGACACTCATTTTTCACTTTTTCACAAAACTAAAACACTACTTCCATGTCTAGTTGGCTGTAATGGAGGCGGAGTAAATTGGATCTGCTCTCCGTTCGCAGCGAATGCTCCGGACGCAGGGGAAACAGATTTTATCCGGGATACCTACCTTGGCACAACCTGGTGGATAAAACGGAACTTTCTATAGGTTTCCTATAAGTGAGAGTGAACACCCGAGAGGAACTTACCGATGAGCCGCAGCTGTGAAATGGAGCTCGGAGGACGGACAGACAGACCAGCAGAGAGCGAAGTGAGGAGGAGAAGAAGACAGTTGAAGCTCACTTGGAAAAACTATGCGCGTGAGTGAGTGAGCCACACCCCAGTGCTCACGGGCACCGGGGGTGCCTTGCCCCTGAGCACTCTGGGAAATGTCGTTTTCTTACGTGGTTGAGCTGCTAACAGGGAAAGGAGGACAAGGGTCTTTCTCTTTATTTCATGCTGCGCGTTATGATTTATAAGAGGAGGTGCGATATTTTGCATCTAACATGCTCCTTCTGGAGTACTTGGAGAAGCAGAGAAAGTTGAAAATACAATATTGACATTACATATTATAAAGTGTCTGTGTAAGCAAACAGATGCTTAGTTGTTGGTTTAGCCTGAAGGCGTGGTTCCCTCCACCTTCTTCTGATTTCATGTCCATTACGTCCTGGTGGAAATTATAAGTGTGAACGTGGCAAGGGGATGTTTCACAAAAATGATCTGCAGCACTACACAGTGTTTACAAGTTACAGCTTCTAGTCCATTTCCGTGATAATGCTTCCGTCACGTGTTTATTTTCATGACTTGATGTCAGAAGATACGTTGGGCGAAATGATTATTTCATCTTCTGCTGAATTTGTAAGTTTGCACATTTGCAAAAAAAACTTTCATTTTTATGGTAGTTTAATTTTAACAGAGAGACAGAACAAAAGGTGCCAGAGATAATTGATCGCTACTGTTTGATGATTCAACCTATATAAACACGGGTGAACTTTAACAGAAGGGCAGGTATTCATGCCCCATCTCCCCCTTTCAGGGGAGACTGACAGAAACATAGCTGTCACCGTGAAAAAAATGTGACCAATAAAGAACGTCACCACTGAAACACATATATGGATTTGATTTGTATCATTAGGATCATGAATGCTGTTCATTTAGTAGCCTTCTGCTTTGGAATGTTGGGAATCTTCATGCCATGTCAATAATTTACCAAGTAAACTGAGAGCGAGTGATCGATTCAAACAAAGAAGCTATACACACACAGACAGAGGTGTGTGTTTGCCTGTTAAAAAAACACGAGTTATGTGGGTTAGATTTATGCAGATTTTGACACCACCGCACACGACTGAAAGCTTTTATTATAAACACAATTTACGAGAAATAAAGAGTTGATTTTTCACATTTAAATGGGTAAATAGAAATACAGAATTTCCAACATCACACTTGTATATGAACTGCATGTGGGACCATGGCTTTTTCTGAGATGTCATGATAGATGCTGCCGGTATGTCCAGGTATTACAGGAATAAAAACTTTCCCCTTCAGCATGACTCTAACAGATTGCCAGTAGTAAATCTCACACACACCGTTCTGCATCGTGAAGGTCAAACATCCCAATTTTTTTAGCATTAACATAGTCGGTACAAAGAATTTTTTAACTGGAGGACGACTTTAAGCATCAGTTTATCAGAAAAGTTCTGAGAGCTTCACCCATTTGCTTGTGACTCTGGCTATTGGGAGCTCTGAAATGCTCCATCCATCCATCAGTTTATCCAATTTAGGGTCATGGGGGCAGCTGGAGCCTATACCAGCTGTGACAGGGAGAAAGGTGGGCTAACACAGACAGACATTCACAGCTAAATTGGGCAATTTAGAATCACAAACTGTGGGAAAACCCACAGAGCACCCAGAGAATGTCCACACGGATACTGGGAGAACATGCAAAGTCCACACAGAAAGGCCCCAGTTAGCTGGAGGAGTCTTCTTTCAGTGAGGCGACAGTTCTAACCAGTGCACCAGCGTGGTTGTCTTCACAACGCAACTCTCAACTTCATCTAAAAATCTTGGGGTTTTTTGTATTTTTCTGGATTCTTTGCACTTCTGCACTCATCCAACTGAGGTCTAGAAGTAATCATACATTTATGAACACTATGAGCAGAATCGCTCCTGGAATGCCAGACATGACATTTAATAAAACTAATCAGACTGACATGCATCCACGTGTGGGTGCAAACATACTACGAATACAACATGCATCAATAAACATACTATTTTGAATTACTATTTAAAGACACCTAATATATTTTAAATATTATACCACAATTCATAAATTGATCACATTAATTAAAAAACAAGGAAAACAATCCAGTTTTGGAAGCAGGTGTACATCACACCGCGTTTGTCACTTTCTGCCTCTGAGGCGTTGTAACTCTCTGAGTAAGAACCAGAGTAACAGAGCCAACAGCATGCTGAGCGAGGCAAAGATACAACAGTACACCACCGTGCTCCATCCCCAACCTGCTCGTAAAGGAGGCACACCATTCATCTCAGCAAGTATGCACCAGGATGGACAGACTGCTGTCTGAAACTGTTACCTCTTAGAGTTATGGTGATGTACAGTAACAGTGTTAGGGTCTTATTCTGTTGTCTACAGGTAATTATTTGGTTTTTCCTTGTCTTCTGGAAGATGTGACCATCCTGTGAGGCCCAGACCCTAGGTGCTAAAAAAATAATAGCTTCAGTCAAATTTCTTCAAGATCAAATGGAAGAAGATGGAAGTTCCAAGAATGAAGGTCTTAACTCAAGCCTCCAGAGTGTGATCAGAGGAATATTCCACAAATATGAGGAGCATCCAAATGTATCCGATTTCTCTTCTCACTTCTTCTTCCTTCTGTCCTCTTCTACTGGATTTTCTATATACTCTTGCTTTCCCCTTTTAAACCCACAGGTAAATATGCCATCGACACAGGCAGGCGGACAAATGGATGCAAACATATAGAATATATCACCAGCTACCCATTTCAGTCTGACCTGTGAGCCCACCCACATGAAATCTCCACCCTTCCCTCAGGTGACTTCCATCATCACATCTGATTAAAACATACTTTTAAAATCCATTCTGCCTGAATAAAACATATATTTTGTAGGTTCAGTACAATGTACACTCATTTACTGCAACACTTTATTAGGTACACATTCCAAAGATCAGACCCTCTTTTGACTCCACAACTGCCTTATTTTTTTACTGCATAGATTCAAACATGGTACTGAAAACATTCCTCAGAGATTTTGCTCCATGTTGACATGATAGCACTACACAGTTACTGCAGATTTTCAGCTGTGTATTCATGATTTGAATCACCACATCCAGCAACAATCAGTCCAATTGAGATCTGATGATTGCGGCCATTTAATACATAAACTCACTGTTCATGTTATAGAAACTAATTTTAGATGAATTGAGCTTTTTGAATGGCACATTATCCTGTTATAGGCAGTCATCAGAGGATGGGTACACTGTGGACACAAAGGGATGGACATAGTCAGCAACAATACTCAGGCTGTGGTATTTAAACAATGCTCAGCTGGCACTAAGGGCACAAATCGTGCCAATAACATTTTCCCCTCCACACACTCTTGCACCACCACCACCCGTATGAATCATTGATACAAGACAGGATGGAGCCATTCCTTCATGTTGTTTAGGCCAAATTCTGACCCTACCATACAATGTGGTACCCGGTATGGTCTTCTGCTGCTGTAGTGGTTTACGTTTTTAAATATGCTCTTCTATATACTTTGGTTGAGATGAGTGGTTATTTAAGTTACCTTTTTCTTACTCTCAGCCCAAAGGAGTCTGAACATTCTTTGTATATTATTTTAATGGCTGATTAGATATTTGCATTAGCAAACAGCTGAACAGGTGCACCTCATGGCGTGGCCAGTGGGTGTATTTTAAAGTCCATTCTCCATTAATAAATCATGCATGCTGTAACCACAGTGCATTCGTACATGCAAGTACCTTAAAGAACCCAGTTTCAGGACACACTACCCAGCACACTGATGAACACAAGCTGAGCTTTCATGCTCAGGAAAACGTAACTAAAATCAGCAAAACCGAAACAGACGGAACCAGAAGGACAACACAGGCAGTAAAACTGGTTAGCCAACAACTTGCAGAGGAGAAAATAGGACTACAAATAAGGACCATAACTACAGGTTAATCCAGTGAAGGTGGAGTTGATAGCGAAGGAAAACAAACACAGAGGAAGTAAAATATGGGAAGACCCACAAGGAACAGCAGTTGCCAAAATACAACAGGAAGTTACTACAAATGAAACACAAAAGGCACACAGACGGAGGCAGTCTTTCTATCTTTCTATCAGTGTGAAGAAGTTTAGCTGATGATTCATGAACTATGCAGTATGAAGGAAACTACATATTTTCATCAAGTAAAATTTTCATATGCACAAGTGTACTTGTAATGTATGTAATGTAATGTTGACATTACATTCATCTCTTATGTTATTGTGCCATCAGGTGGAAGGCAGGAGAAAACGACACTATACACCTATGCACATACAATTTACTCAGCAGGTTAGTCTCACCTAAACAGACAAGTACCTGCATAAACAATCAGGTGCTAACACAGGCATATAGGCCAGAATCACACCAAAGGAAGCAAACAGATGCAGAAAAGCAGGGAATATAAGACACAAGGAAACAATCCCACCGGAACCCTGGGCTAAGGTCATATTTAGCAACTAAAGTCTGTAGAGCTTTTCTTCTTTATTATTATAGTAACAATTATAATAATTTAATATTATTTAAAGAACAAAAACACAAGCAGATGAATAGTTAAATACATTATCCTGAAGCAGAAAACCCCATGTTTGGAAAAAAAAAAAAAAAAGGAAATAAAAAATCAGATTTTCAAGGACATTGCACACAAAGATTTCATACAAGTAAAAACACTGAGATTGTTGTTGTAAGAAAAACACTTTTCAGACTAACCATCCAGTTCTAGGTGTGGCACAACATGTGATTACAAGTTTTATCAATTCAGGTTTTACTTACTACAAGCCATAAAGTCCTAGCCTCATTTCATATGTAAATATGCTGTTTAGTTACTAATAAGTGGCTGTTTTTAAAGGAGAAAGGCTAAATAATAATAACTCTCTCTGGTAAAGAGACCAGAATAATAGTATTTAGGTATGGGAATACATTTGAACATTTTAGCTTTGGTTATTTATTTATTTTAAAGATGGTTATTTGAAAAAGTATTATTTCTTCATACTGACTTTTTCCACGTTGATTATTATTGTCATGTAACATAGCGAATTTTAGGAAAAAAATCTGTTTCCAGTTTTCTCTTAAGTGGTCTGTAGAAACAAGGACTACAAAAGGGGAATAAACGTAGTCTGTGCACTACAAATAAATATAATTAATATTGCTGTGACTGTTAGCTTGTCGCATGTGCAGTACACAGGAGTGCAAATGGCAAAAACATTGAACAGGTATAAGAAGGCTGCAGTTTAAATCTTATTTAAGTGTTAGAGGCTGCACAAGTATTGTTGATAGGGTGATCAATACGTCACACGTACTTTCTAGAAAGAACGCGATTTACTCGGAATGATCTCGTATTTAGAGGTGTCATTTCATGAATATCTACTTTTATAAACGTAAAGTTCTTTCTGAGATTTACTTTGGTATTCGGGCGTGTAAAACGTTAAATCTGGCGTTTAAGTCTGTCTGATATTTGTCAGGTAGTTTGCTAAATCTGTGCACCGAGGGTTATTTGCTCTGGGCCCACCCCCGCGTCTGTCGGTAAGTGGTATGACCAGCAGCGATAAATAGGGGTACACGCGCGGCTGATCGCCGTAGTCGAGATAGCAGATTGAAATAGGAAAGTGTTAGCTGAACTTTAGCAACAATGGAGTGGACCCCGATGGAAATCAATCCGGAGGTAGGTAAATGTGTGCTTAATTACAACGGTAATGCTTTCAAAGACAGCAGACTTTTGTCTTACCGCTGTCTTTTTTCGTTTGTTTTTGTCGTTTCAGATGCTGAACAAGGTGCGTATGAAATTAAACATTAGCCGCCGAGTAATGGCGACGTGTTAGTAACCATTGACCCAACCGCCAGGTAAGTTTCACAGGGGCTAATTAGTTTAGAAGGCTGTTAGCGCGTTTCCAGCATCGAAACGCCACCAGGCCACTACGAAGCACCAGTATACCAGTAGAGGTGTAGTTGCATCGCCAACTATCTAGGTAAAAGTGTTAATTGATACTAAAAAGGAAATATCGGGGTTAACAAGAGTTTGACCGTGATCCCATATTAACGGACAGCAGCATCCTTCCCGCGGCTGTCCCAGTGTCTGGGCTAAAGGGTGTGGCCTGAGTGAACCAGCATAACGCAGCATCTCTGAGCAGCTTCTGAGAGCATCGTCTGCCAGTGTGCAACTGTTGGGGACTTGTTCTTTATTCCGTCATCGTTGTGCCTTTCAGATGATGGGAAAGCTGGGCGTTGGTGAAAGCTGGCGCTTCGTCGACGTGCTGGGGCTGGAGGGTGAGCAGCTCTCCTCCGTGCCGAAGCCGTGCTGTGCCTTGATGTTGCTCTTCCCCTTAACGCAACAGGTAACGCTAGGGTGGTGGCGCTGACTACTTCCTGGAAGGGTGGGTCGAGCAAGTGAATATTGGCTGTATCGAGTGGGGTGACGCGGAGATGCAGGGAGGGCATGGATAGAAAAAACTCCTAATGTTATATAGATGGGTAGAGGAGTGAGAGAGAGAGATGGCGACGAGGAAATGAATCAGCAGATGCTCTCACTACTATAATTTTGAATGCAAATGTTTAATGTTTAATATTTTTACACATTCTAAACAGTTTAAACATACTGCAGTTAATAAAACAATAATGGGATTTATTTATTTTTTTTGATGGTTGAGATTTCCTGACTCGGCTCATTTTAAGTGGTAGACCCACTGCACAGTATTATCAGACTGATGATGACATGCTTTTTTTCTTTCTTTTTTTCCCCCCTGTATGGCAGCATGAGACTTTCAGAGCTCAGCAAGCTGATAAGGTTTCAGGAGGTTCTGAGGCTTATTTCTTGAAGCAGACAGCAGTCAATTCCTGTGGCACCATCGCCCTGCTGCATGCTGTGGCCAACAACAAAGACAAAATGACTTTTGGTGAGTACAAAAGTGATCTGGCACACCAACTGAACATGTTGTGTGAATAAATATTTAAATTGGTGACTAAAATAATTCTGCCTGTGGAGATTTTTCCTACTGGACTTTGCAAATCTGTTTCTTTAAAATGCATAGAGGAAGTATACTAAATGAAAGGTTAAAAAAAAAAAAAGAGAGGGAGAGGAAAAAAAGTGCTGTTACCCCATGATTCAGCTTGATGTGCATAATCAATCTTCCTGGTATCTAAGCTAATGTTGACGTTTTCAGATGGTGCCTCTGCCTTGAAGAAATTTCTGGATGAGACAGCAAATATGTCTCCTGATGACCGTGCCAAACATCTGGAGAAAAACCAGGTAAAGTGCAGTTAAATTAGTCTATAATAAATCTGATTTGGTAGATGAGAATCGGTACTTTAACCCCTAAGGAAATTAGGATTATGGTTGCTCAAAGACAGTAACAGTAACATACTGAACTAATTAAATAATAATGATACGTACATTACAAAGTTTACAAAGAAATGGCTCTAATATATACAAATCGCTCAATAATAAATATCAAGAATATTACAGAGGTGAAATATATGATTGACATTAAACTCTAAACTGTGAAACTTTGTCATTTGTTATTTTACTGTAAAGCATGTGCCACGGGTGTAACTATTGCAGTGTGCACATTGTATTATATGGAGGAGTTGTAGAGGGAGATGGGCAGGAATGATTTCCTGTGTCATTCAGTGGTGCTTTTTGGTAATCTCAGTGTCTCACTGAATGTGCTCCTGTGACTAGCCAGCACATCATGGAGTGGGTGAGAGGCATTATCCAGTATTGTCCTTATCTTGGACAACATCCGCCTCTCAGACACCACCCTAAGGGAGTCCAGCTCCGTTCCCACAACATTACTGGTTTTGCGGATCAGTTTGAGTCTGTTGGCATCTGCGACCCTTGACCTGCTGCCCCTGCATGCAACAAAATCCTGAGCATTGTCGAAAAGATATTGAAAGAAAATGGAGACGACTTTAGCCCTTCCTGTAGAGTGCAGTGGTGTTTTTAACCCATTCCAGTTTATTGTCTGTGTACTCCAAGGTATTTATGGTCCTCCACAATGTCCACATTGACCATGGATTGAAACAGGGGTCAAGGGTTTCCTGGTCCTCCCAAAGTCCACAATCAATCTAGATAACTGGAGTCCATCAAATAATGGAGATTATTGGGACTGCTGAGAGACATTGACATCAAAGTCTAATTGCTGGACAAACTAAAATAAAAATAAATAAACTTGAATCTTTTTATCCTAAAGTCTTCACATCTAGGAATATTAGATAACTTGTACAATAGTCTGTCTGTAGTATACTTGTGTCGGCCAACCAAATAAATGTAATGGCAAAGTATTATTGTATAAGGGGCTCATCTGACCTGAAATCAGATCAATTGTACAGGGAAACTTGCAACTGTCCATTTTAAAGTTTGAAATGACTTGTCCTCCTTTGTGTATATAAAAAATGCTATATTAACATTTTTAATGTCACATAAGTGTATGTGTCTTTATATTTCAGTGTCATATCTGAGACTAGCCTCTGCTAGCAAAGTTGTAGTAAAGTGAAAATGAGTGAATATAATGACCTAGAATTTCTAGAATGTTGCATAATGGAATTGGTTTTTTAAGGCCACTTGGGGGCGCCACATACTGCCAAATTTTCTTTAGATCTAGTAGGTTCACTTGTATACAAAACACTATTAAAACCTTTCAAACTTGTTTGACTGCCCTGCTACTTTTTTTTTCTTTTTTAATGGAAGTATTATGTTTCATTAGTTACATCTTGCACGTTCTTTCCCCCTTTTAGGCAATCTTTGATGCTCACAATGAGATTGCTGCACAAGGCCAGTGTCGGGTAAGGCATTTTACCACAACATCAACACACTGTACCACATTCAGACCAAACACATGTGATGCATGCCAATGTTAGACCTGTGTTGGACAACTTCATATGAAATTGCTGTTATGAGCTGATCAGTTTGAGTCTCAAGTTTTATTTCATTAGCTTCAAGGCAATTACATTGTTATAGACCACATGTGAGATGGGGTGCGGGTTATTAAAGAGATCAGACTATATATTTAAACAGAAGTAGTTGTTATGGTATCTTTGCTTTTTTTTCGAAGTTATTCATTCTGTCTCAACCTTCACAGCCAGAAGCCGATAAAGTCAACTTCCACTTTATTGCCTTTGTCAATGTAAATGGACAGCTGTATGAATTTGGTAAGAATTTGGTCCCATGCACAATCCTGTAGTTACTGTCCCTGTATTTGTTTTACATTGTGGATTCTAATATCTTATTTCTATTTCAAGATGGGAAAATAAATGGACCAGTGAACCACGGTCCTACCAAAGAGGAGTCCTTTGTAATGGTATGTATATCCAGTTATTGAACTTTTCAGTTATTTTCAGTTTTTGAACGTTTACAAACTGAAAATAACAGTCATTGTTCTTTGCATATCAACTGAGTCATGTATTAAAATGGAGAGGGAGTGTGAATGAGTGAGTCTGTCAAACTGGGCTGAGTCAATTTGTATATCTGATATACAAATTGCAGTCATTTAAAATGAGGTTAAATTATCACATAACCTGGCAAGGAAATGCAAAAATGTGTGAGTTTTGCAATTATTCATTTGCTTCTTAAATTTTAATTGGACTATTTATGATTGCAGCAAATGATCACAAGGCAAACCCACATGTATGTGAGATAAAAACCGCATCGTTAAATGTGGTAATTTATTGAGAACTAGTTATGGTAAAAGATTTGCCTCTAAAGTAAGAATTTCCACTTCAATTTAATTGAAGTGCAACAAGCTGGTTTGTTTTTAATGAACATCTGCTTGTAATGCATTACTACTACCAGAGGATGGCAGTATTGCACCTGGCAATGGTGTCGAATGCTCAACAAGTTCCCAGTTAATACCACAGTATTGTTTTAAAATCACCCAGCTACTAGGAAATTGAATACCTTCATTCCACTATGAAGTAGAACTTGCTAGACTGCTGCTTTCAGAGCTACCTACGTGCACAGCATGTAATGCTGTTGAAACATTCAGAGGATGAATTTCCCTAAACTGGTTCAATTTAACTTAACATGGATCTGTATTAACTAGCAGCACTAGACCTCATTATCAGGCCATTTACATCAGTGATATTGCCCAGACCTACTAAAATATGAAAATATCAGCAGTGAAATAAACATTAACACAAATGCACAACTTTAGGACAGTCTCTCCTCGTATTCTGAATAGTGCACTCCCATTTTAAAATTACTTGATGTATTGATTAAATATAGTGGATAAAGTTTTGAATAATTAGTTGACATGTCATCTTTTGATCATATCTAGGATGCAGCCAAAGTGTGCCGTGGATTTATGGAGAGGGAGAAAGGTGAAGTGCGCTTCTCTGCAGTGGCTCTCTGTCAGAATTAAGATGTTCAGTAGGACACCAAATTGAGCAAATTGTAAACCAAAATGTCCTGGAGCGTTCACATGGCAAACAATCAACAAGCAACCTGTGTGCACATACATCTGCAGACACTATGCACTAAAGCACATTGTTTCCACATTTCTCTTATTTCATGAACAAAGCCTTGTTTAGCATTAACACATGTACACAAACACAATCAGAGCCCTTTGTTCTGCAGACACTAACGGTACAAGCCTGTCCATACAGTTTAATGTGGTTTAGCTGTGAATCTGTACAGCATGTGGTCATTACCACTGCTTGTGTGCACATGTCTGCAAGTTTTTTCCACTGCATCTGTGTCAAACTCAGAAGACTGATGTTAAAATACCTTTTGTGCCAACAAGTGTGACAGATGAGACAAAAGATGTTGAGGGAAGTTTTGTTTCTGAAGCCCTTTAGTTTTTGTGTGGTTGAGTTCTTAATCTGATGTTCCGCTGAATAGCCCAAATGTATCTGTAGGAATAATCAACCATTGTTTAGAGCAAAGAAGAAACCTTCTCACTGTTTTGAAACATCTTTGGAAAACTGTTCTTTCTGATAAGCTTGAGTTTAGTGTGATCGCAAATCAGTTCAGTTAATTGCTGTTCAAAAAATTAACAGGCACCTTATTTAAAAACCTAAGGATCCACAAATGATCAAACGCATATACCCTTACTGTGCCAGTTTAACAGATAATGCAACTTCCAAAGTAAAGTAGGGACCATCTGAAGTGCTACTGTATGTTGGTTGTTGTGCAGTGCTGGGTGTCTGGCTGTGTTTGAATTGTTTACTTTTCTGCACTTTCAAATCCTATGTTGCTGTCGTTATACTGTTAATACAGCTGTGGGAATATAATAAAGCAACTGTTGTCTCCTTGTCCTGTTGTCCTGTCTCCTAATATCCATTGGGTATCTTTAAGAAAACCGTACAGGGAAATCAACTACTGCTGAGAACTTTTCTGTCCCTGCCATTACTCTAACATTACATGCTTTTAGCTGACACACAAAGTGAAACTTTTGTCTTGTGATGTGGTTAAACGACCTCAGGCTCATCCTGAACTGCACTTGGCTGCTGTCCAACTTCAAAAGGTTGAAACTGGAGGAGGAAAGAGCTGTCTATAGCACCTCATCATTGTGCTTACATAAGACAGTCTGTGCTGCAGGTGAGCAGGCAGCATACTGGCACGAGCAACACTTCATGCTTTGATAATAAACAAAGGAGTATGACAGTACACTCAGGCAGTTAGAGCGGAAATACTGCATTTATTTCTTACTTAGAATGTCTTTCTGAACAGGTCACTGCATCAAACATAACTGGTTTGACCTGCCAGCTGAAAGACACATTTAAGCTCAGTGATCTGAAACAGCTGTTATCACCAGTGCTGATAGTTACACATGACCAATCCATTCTTTTTAGTCTGTGTGTGTTAAACTCCAACACAGGCAACTTAAGTTGAGCTATAACTTAAATTAACTCTGACCAGAAACCTGGTGGAGTTGGGACTGGAGCTCACAGGTTCTTGACACTTTTTTTTTTTAAAAATTGAGTCTGAAGCAGGACAACCTGGTGTGTGTGTGGGGGGGGGCAAGAACCTGTTATCCTGCAAAGCCCCCCCCCCCGCGGAGATCTTTTTAGTGCTTTTTTTTTTTTTTCTTAACATATACATGTCATGTCATTAATTATGGGACAGACTTCAATATTGTTACAATATTAAACTAAAGAGTGTTATCAACTGTATTAAAGGTATTGTATCTTGATTATATCATGTTTTGGAGAGTCATACCAAACAAATCTGATTTTGTGAATAATTGGAGATGATGGTAAAAGGGCATTCAGACTGAATAAAAATAAAATCCCGCACTCATTTTTAAAATCTCAAAGCTTAGCTTGAATTTTAGACGACAATTTGGCATGAAATTTCGCACAGAAATTTGCGAACATGTGAACCATAAGTACCCGTGTGTGGCTCCAGGCCTATTGGATACAAGAAAACGCGCTGACTTTAGCTGCCTGTGATTTAAATACTGCAGTTTTACATTGCTATGGTGCTCTTTGCTTCACATTTTAAAGCCTACAGTCTACCTGTGCTCAGGTATGACCAGTCCCCTTCAAACACATTATGGGTCACCTTCGTACAGCCCCCCCTCTCTCATCACTCTCTCTCTCTGCCTCTCTCCTATCTATCTCGACCTCCCCCGCAGAGATTCCTGCCTGCGCGTTCACGTTTCTCGAAACGCGCGGCGGGGGCCGAGGACAGAAGCCTCGCGCAGTTCGGCGGAAAAGAGTCGTTATTATTTTTAGCGCCTGGTTCGTGTTTCGCGAGGGGTCGCTTCTCTGTCTCTGCGCCACAGTCTGCGCAGAGCTCGCGCGGAGCACGAGAGGACCCGCCGTGACTGAGCGCGGAGTTGTGGGGGAAGCGCGCGAGGACGAACATAACGGGCTCCGGACACAGACCATCTGAAGGGAGGCTTATCACATATCACGTATCACCGTATCGTCCGGCTTTGGTCTCGGCCTGTCCGGAGATGGCTAGCCCCGCTGCCTCTGGAGATTCACCGAATGCCCCGCGGGAGCAGGAGCCGCTGGAGCAACACCATCCCGAACCAGCCTGTCGGGAGGCTCAGAAATGGATAGAGGTAAGTGAGGAGAGGGGGGCTCAGAGACGCTCCGGGGCCTGCTGCCATTGCACACCGGGGACATAAACGGGTCATATAGTCACACGCTGTGAGCGGGGATATAAATAATCACCCTCGGCGCATCGTCACCTGTTTGGGAGGAGGGGGGACGATGCGGTGTCCGTGTGGGACAACAGCCACTGTACGTGTGAAAAGTTTTCACCTGTGCCGTCGTCCTAATGACACTGAACGCCAAAACCTGCTCTGTAGGGACTTTAAACGCCGCTCGGGCTCGAAAATAAACCGTCATCATGAAGTAAAAGCTCGCAGAGTGTCGGTTTGTGTAGGGACGATGGAGAGCCTGTTTTCTACTTGCTAGGAGGAGAAACGCCCCCCTTTTTGAGGCGCGAGGGGATTCCGGTTGCCATGGTTATGAAACCGGGCCAGTGTTCACGCACGAGATGCTTCACTGTACCCACTGTTGATCGCATCGGATGAGATTATCATTTGCTGCATCGCTTCCACCATCATCTGCTCGGATACAGTGCCTCCTTCCATCAGCCTGAGCGGTGATTCACGGTTTGCCCGCGGAGCTGCTGCCTTATGACCTATTTTATACCTCCAGAGCGGCTCAGCTACCTGCTAGCCAGCATTTCAGATAGAGAAGATAAAGGACTGGAGGTGCTTCAAAATGACTATTTTTGTTTTTTAATGTTAAGTTTTGGCTTTAGCCTCACACCATGCTGTGTTTTCACAGCACTCCCACAGACTGTGCTGGCTGTCCTGTACATTAGCCAGTTTGCCACAGGCTCTGGTAGAGAGAGAACAGGATGCTGTTATGGATAAAGCCCCTTGAAATGTTTAACTTTGTTTCCTTTGTGGTCCTACTTAGAAGAGATGTAAATACAAAATGCATCTTTAAATTTATGATTTAAGTTTTTAGGGGAAAAGGAAAATCTATGAGGTACCTCTATATGAAATCATAACTGTCCCTCTTGTTAAATCAAGAATGAACTGTAATTAATCAAATTTTTTTGAAAGCTGAGTACAATTTCACTAGTCACTGCCAGACCTGATTACTGTCACACCTGTTGAATCACTTAGATAGAACCTGTCTAATAAAGAGAGGTAGCAAACTAAAGGAACTGAAGGATCTCAACAAACTCACAATTTAAAGAAACTCAAGAACAGCTGTGAAACAAAGTTATTGACGTATATCAGTCTGGAAAGGGTTACAAAGCCATTTCTAAGGATTTGGGACACCAGTGAAGCACAGTGAGATCCATTATTCACAAATGGAGAAAACTTGGAACAGTGGTGAACCCCTCCCAGGAGTGACCAGCCTCACAACATTACTCCAAAAGCGTATTGATGATTCATTCAGGAGGTCACAAAGAACCCTGAATAACATCTAAAGAATTGTTGGCCTCACTTGCCTCAGTTAAGGTCAGAGTTCATGATTCAACAATAAGAAAGAGTCTGGACAAAAATGGAGAAAAAAAAGAAAACCACTACTGACCATAAAGAACACAAAGGCTCACATTTATTAAAAAAAACAACAACAAAAAAACATGTTGATGAACCCAGAGACAAAAAATATTCTGTAGTCTAACACAAAAGTTTTGGGAAGCTTTAAGTCCGTTACATCTGCATTAAACTAACAGTATTTCATGAAAAGAACATGATAGGTAATAGCCAAATGCACCAGCAAGTCCTTCTCTGAGTGGCTCCAAAAATAAATAAATAAATAAAATGAAGGATTTGGAGGAAGCTTCATTAAAGTCAGGACTTAGATATGCTTGAAAACCATCCAATGTAGGTGAATTAAAACAATTCTGCAAAGAACAGTGGGCCAAAATTGCGCCACAGTGGCGTGAAAGACTCGCAGCCAGTCATCACAAGTGCTTGATTGCAGTTCTTGCATCCAAGGGTGACAGAACCAGTTATTAGGCTGAGGGGGCAATTAGGATAGCTGTTTTCCCTCAGTCATCATTTAAAAACTGCATTTTGTATTTACTCTAGTCACCCTTTTGCAGTTGGACAGCAGCAATTACTTTTTCACAGCACTGGAGCTCACACTTGGTTGAATTTTAATATAGAGTAAGTCTCCGTGCCCTGTTATCAATGAGATGTGAAAAACTGCAGCAAAAATGGAAATCAGAGAGTAAATAAGAGCCTAAAAATGAGTCAGTAAACAGTGACGTTACTGAACCTGTTTTAAAACGCTGAAGCTCGACCATATTTGAAGAGCAAGCTCTACATCCATTTTGTCCTCAGTAGTACTTGTCCTCTTTTAATGACAGTCCTGACGTCAAGGCTACAAAGGGTTAGATCTATACAAGAAAGCACACCTAATACTGAATAATACTCATGTTTTTGTCGAGGAGAAGCTGGATTCAGGAAAGCTTCATAGCCAAACAGTTCGTTTAAGTGAACAGGCCTTTAATGAGTGCGTACAGATAAGACTGAAATCCAATCAGAGATTAAACAACCAGCCAGTGCACTCAGTGTAACAGTGGCTCCTAATCTGGAGGTCAGGACCCCATGGGATTGCATAATGATTAACAGGATAGAAGAGTAAAAGGACTGATGGTCCGTTAGCTGCGTCAGTGATAATAGGGTACTTCTGGTTGTTGTCAACATGAGAATAATGGATTTGTTTTAAAGATAATTCATAGATGAGCTCAGATTTGTTTAGTTGCAGATTTTTTTACTTGTTCAGCTTTATGAAGTTTGAAAGCTTTATCCATAACTTGGAGTATTGTATTTCAGGCTGTGTGTGCTTTATTTACATGCACTCCATTTATTGTGACTTGTACCATCATTTAACAAGCATTAGATAAATAACTTTACATACGCATTGTTGTGTTGCCACCAAACTTGTAAAGATAGCAGTATATTCAAGGTACTGAGATGAGATGAAACACAGTACTGTCTTCATTGAGAAGAAAATAGGTCTTCAACTTTCAGGTTTATCTTAACACTCCAATCTTGGAGATAACAGTCATTTTTAAGCCCTTCTGCAGTTGGCTGAGTCCTCTTTGTTTTTTTGGGACCATCTGTCACTTTCATAAGTACAAATACAGCTTCAGCACCTGATAGTTTTTGACCCAGCGCTATGGACGGTGTTAGCTTTTCCCTCAGCAGCAGACACAGTCTAGTCTAGGTTAATGCCCGCCTCTTAATCTTAATCTCTCCTGCGTCTTTGCTCCGTGTTCCTCTCGCTTTGTCGTCTTCCTGCCTCCTAATACTCCAGTTATTTTCAGGCTGCTCAGGCTCAGCCTATTTCTGGTGGGGTATTTTTACACTCTCACAGGTGGGGATGGTGATTCAGGGATGACCATGCCACCAAACACTCCCTGCAACTTGTTCAGTGCCTGTCTGCCATGTCTGTAAACTATGCAAAGTGTATGCACACTCACGCATGCCAATCAGCTATGCATGATACTCCTGACAGCCTTGCACACTCCTCGGACACGCCCCGGTCGGGTGACACCGGTCACTATGGGAACATAACACGGGCAGGCTCTCAGGTGTCACTCTTTCCAGTGGGGGCAGTAGGCTATATATCATCAAATGACCCGAGCAGGAAATTCAAATGGCACCGACAGGGCCTTTCTATCTGTTTATAGACAAGACAAGGCAGGAGTGTCACAGGGCTCATACACACAGTCTCAGCTGCTGAGCAGGTTAAACTCAACTTGAACCTCAGACAAACGTGAGCCTCTGCTTTCATCAGCATACACCACATAGCAAGAGATAGAGTCAGATGCATGGGGAATAAACTGAAGAATGTGTATGCCTGAATAAGTGTGTGTGCGTGCGTGTGTGTGCCAGATGTCACAGCTGTCCGAGTCAGATTAACGCTGATAGTCTCAGACAGCCAGCCGGGCCTGCACGGGAGAGTGTGAGAGCATGGATTCATGGATTTTCCATGCATCAGATGGTGAATGAAAGAATTTCAAAACACTCGCACAGGCTTGTTGTTAGCAGAGGTTTCTGTGGTTTGTGGAAAGTCACTCTCATGTTTTACACAACACGCACAAAAAACAAATTGTGACAATAGATCGACTGGATGTGGTAATGTGGTATTAGTCTCTAGTGCATGAAACAGTACTACAGTTTAAGGTTCAAAGCACATGGAAATCTACACACAACCATATTTATAGTGAAGTATTTAAACAAGTATTATTCTTGTTGACCGTGTGATTAAATTTTAAGATCTGGGTCTATGTAGTGAACATGGCTACCGTTTATCCAAAAAGTACAGTAAAATGTAAATGAAGTTATTAGAAATGTCTAAATATGTTTTTTGGAAGCTTCAATACTGGATGGTACCAGCCTGGTTGACAGATTTCAGCCGGCAAATAAGATGACATTTGCTAATGTCAATGGCCGATTTATCTCTTGGTTTGCATACTTTAAAAAAGTTATCCATCCGTTTTTGTATTGTTGTTACCCTGTTGGGTGGGTGGGTAACCAGTATGGACACCTAAGTTTGTGAATATGATAACTTCAGAATGAGTTGTGTTGGAGTTTCAAATTGATAACATGGATATCTACTAGAAATGATGTATTCCAATCCTGCTGACCTCAAGGTCAGAGGTCAAATTTTCTGAAAATCTTGTGAACTCATGAATGAGGTGACGTAGGATTTTGAAATTGATGCCACAGGTATATCTGCCAGGAGGCTGAGGGGCAAAGGAATCTGCATAGATTTCTTTTTTCATTGGTACAGTACTTAGTATAATTAACAACAAAATAAACAAAAAGAACAAAGAGGGGCAGCATGGTTGTGCTATAGTTAACTCTGTTGCCTCACAGCAACAAGGTCCTGGGTTTAAATCCACCATCTGGCCTTTCTGAATGGAGTTTAGTAGGTTAATTGGTGATTCTAAATTGGCTGTCTCTCTGTTCCTGTGACAGACTGGGGATCTGTCCAGGGGCCCTATGGCAGCTAGGATAGACTCCAGCTCCTCTATGACCTTGATTTCTCATTACTGGCTAGACATGGTTTGGATCTTGTGGGAAAATTAAAAAATTCTTTCATTATAAGTTGATATGTTCAATTTGTATTGGGTCTATTTTCACAAAGAAAAGCATCACCTCATTAAAATATGGGTGGTTGGATGGATGGATGTTAAACCCAGAATATTACACCCAGGTTGGGTGTAATATTGGTCTGACAATTCCTAATCATTTATTAAGTAATACTATGTACTGAAAAAGTTTATCTTTTTCCAAATATTTTGCATAACAAGTGAGCTGGAATTGCATAATGAAGTGCCTCTGAATTTGTATTTAACATAAATTGGGGGGGTTTCACAAGATTACAGAACATTTATATTTGGAAAAAAAATAATATGTAGATTTAACTCAGGAGGTTTCCTGACAATTGCATCTTTAGCAAAGTGGCCCCAAATTATCATCATGTTTAGTCTGGACCTGTGAAACCCTGTCTTTTACCACCTAAATGGATTACAGCACATGATATTTTTCTCCTCCTCTGCTTCCTATGTGTCTGCTCTCTCATTCTTTCCCTCTTTTCACAGTTGTTAAAATAAAGGGTACTTTGGCCTACTTCTGCATCTCCCTTACCCATCTACACACACACACACACACACACACACACACACACACACACACTCACACACACACCTCAGGGTTTAAGTGGTAGCTGCTGCTGCCATTCACGCAGGGTGAGCAGAGCAATCCACTATGAGCGAGGGTCGAATTACTGTTACTGGCACTGAAATACCTTCGAGGCCTTTGGCTTGGGTTTTTGTAGCTGACATGAATACACACAATGCATAAAGCCCCAGTTCTTCTTTTGGCATCTTCTCTTTTCTCTTCTGCTTCAATATTTTTGAGCTCTCTATCAAAAACATGCACACTTACATTAGTCACTGTGTTTAATCGCTGCATTTATTTCAGTTTCAGCTCACATAACCAATCGTTAACCACCTCCACCTCCCACCCACTGTCTGTTTGCTGTCTCCTCCACACACATACACAGACACACACAGACACACACACACACACACACACACACACACACACACACACACACACACACACACACACACACACACACACACACACACACACACACGAACTATACAAAACACAAACAGTAGTCCTGCTCTCCCCTAAATACAGTACTCTACTCTGAGAGTAAATTATACATGGCCGTGCTCTAAATGTTTTACAGTCTTTAAAACACCTAACGAATACCAGCCTGCATTTTAAACCCTGTACTGAGGAGAGATTGCTCCTCTCTTCCTGATGTATCTTCAAAGAGCTGCTTTCATGTTAACACTTTTTTCTTCAAGGATCAGTTTAGAATTAGAGTTTAGGACTTAGCTAGGAGATGTGTGTGAATGAGGGGCCTCACAAAGATAGACATATAAGCTTTATGTGTGTGTTTCTCTGTGGGCGGGTAAGAGGGTGACACACAGAGTGATGAAAGACAAGAAAAAGAAGTGGATGCCAGTGGGAAACATCTGTTCATCACTTATATAACAATAAAGAAAAGTGATATTGTTTTCATAGCTACAGATGCACTGTGCTTCCGTGTGCTCTTCTTCAAGTACAATATGTGCAGTGGAACTGAAAAAGAGAAATTGAAATAAAATATGTTGTATTTTATTTCAGTTTCTCTCTTTTTTTAATATAATACATTGTAAATGGAGTTTGCATGTTCTCTCCATGTCTGCGTGGGTACTCTAGCATCCTCCCACAACCCAGTGTACTTGTACATGTACTTTGTGGGGTTAGGTTAATTAGTGATGCCGGCCAATAAATTCAAATGTATTCTCAGTGATAAACTTTAATCTGGTATGAGTGATCTCTTCTGGGGTGATGTCCACAAGGGTTCATTGAATGGTCTGATGAGTATGAAAGACATGTGAAGCATGTGCTATGGCCTGTACAGACGCCCAAAAGAGACCCAGAGATTTGGATTGTTAATGCCAAGGAGGATTAAAGCTGTTCTCATGAGCCACACACCTTGTGGTTTTTTCCTGTAATTTGCCACCAGTCTGTATATGTGAAAAGCAGAATCAGAGAGTGTGGGCCTGCATTTAACGGTTTGGGTGCTAACTGTAATCTCTGTTAATCTGGATTAAATGTCTAAACAGAATTGGTCTCTTCTCTTTCATTCATCTTTGGCCTCTGGTTACACAACTGCTCCTGAAAGCATGGCGTGCGGGTGCGTTGGTGTGAGGGCGGTAAATCACCTCTGGTTTTCCTGATTCTCTCCTCTCCTACAGGATAGAGTCCAAATCAGAGCCTAGGTTAGAGGATTGAGGTTATCGCTGCGGCATATGGGAACATTTTTGGATAAAATAGAAAGAGGACGCTGAGCAGTGTGTCAGTGACATGGCGTCATTCTAATTTGGTTTCAGCTGATGAAAAAATGCTGGGGGAAGGGTGAGCAGGGAAGGAACAGGTTCCTCTGTCAGGAAAACAGAGAGGCACAAATCCAGGGCCTGTGTATGCATGTGTCCTGTGAGTAAATGCTTCACATAAGGGCTGCAAATAATGATGGAAGAACAGAGAACTATGTTATTTATCGCCAAGGGGAAATTCAAATACCTAGGAGCTCATTTTAAAGAAACGATCATCCTTCCAGTCATAACAATAAAAGGATTAGATGTGTAAAATAATTTAAGAAATTGTGATAAAAACAGGAGGTGCGGTCCATCCAGCTTGTAGCAGAAGGCAGAATGTGTACGAGTGTGAGATGATGTTTTAGGTGGCTCCACTTCCCAGAGAGTGTCCACTGTTGTCCGTTATAGGTTTCAGTTTCTTCACCACAGTTTCATTGAGGCCTAATGGACATATTTTGTCAATTCTGCTGCAAATTTACAAAAAAATTCTCATCTCATCTCATCATTTAAATTTTCTCTCTAACCCAAAACAGTTGAAGAACATGGTATTGTGACTCGTGCATGATAAAATCTACGTGGAGCTGATTTTTTCAGTCTGTGTGTTCAGATAGCATTATCTTGTGAATGCCTTGTGCTATCATGATAAACCAAATATTCATGTAAAGCTTGTGTTCTCTTCTTTATGAAATGAAGAGTTATGATCATTTAAAGAGCACTTGTAAAAAAGTGAGTCCAGCCTTCTGCCAAGCAGAGAGTTGGCTTTTTCCACCAGCTTGTCCAGCCGTCTCAGTGGGAAGAAGAGGCGGCTCTGTCTCTTCCTGTAGAGAGCATTGGTGTTCAGCGACCAGTCCAACTTGCCATCCAATAGGACCTGTCCTTGCCTTGTATGGAGACTGGCAGATGGGATGCTCTAGCTCTACTGAAATCAACCACCATCTCCTTGGTTTTAGTTGAGTTGGGAGGCAGCTCCTACTGCACCAGTCCCTGAAGGCCTCACCAAGGTTCCTGTATTAGTGCTCTTGTCCACTACTGATTCATGTCACAATAACTGTGTCATCACAGTATTTTTGCATGTATTTAAAGTCCGCTGTGTATAGTGTTAACATGAGTGGTGCTAAAACAGGCCACTGTGCACCCGCTGTATCACACCTCACCGTCCCAGAGACACAGTTCACCAGCCTGACGAACTGAGGTCATACTAACAGTGTTGTCTGTTACCCAGGACATCAGGAAGGGATCCACACCCAACCCCTCCAACTTCTTTCTCAATATGAGAGGCTGGAGTTTGTCCAAAACACTTGAGAAATCAATACACTAGATTCTCACATGCATCCTGGCTCTCTAGGTGCGTGTAGGTCCTGTGCAGCAGGTAAAGGACTGTATACAATGTGGTCCTGGTGACAAAAACTGGAGGGGTCCTGGACATGAAGCCTAGCTTCATGAGGGGGAGGGCCAGACACTCCAGGGTCTTCATAATTTGGTAGGTTAAGGTCATATATTTTTCTCAACCGGTCAATATACTCTGAGCACCGGTTTGAGAGAGGATGTTTTCCACTATTCCAGGACCACTTTCCTTTGGCTGCTTCAGGCTCCTCTTCAGTTCCCACTCCAGACACCTGAGCTTCTCCTTGTCCTCCTCTCCGAATTCCTGCTTTTTTTTTCTAGTTAAGGAGCTTTTTCATGATCCAGGATTTATTTATTTATTGTGAAAGCAGCCAAGTGTTCCTAACTGGAGCCACAGCATGCCTACAAAAGCTAATGTAGTCCCTGATGGTGTCCATCCTGCTGTCATTGTCCACATCTATGTTGTTATCCTGTGACTCCAGCAGCACACTCCAGTCTGTGCACTTGAAACACTCCCTAAGACACCCGCTAGCCTCCAGAGACAATTTCTTGAATGAGCGGGTGGTAACAGGTTGCCCCATTACACAGGGTTTATATGTGGGCTGAAGGAAGACCAGATTGTGATCTGATCTGACAAGTGGTGGTAAAGCAGCAATATCATTCACATTAGCATCTTAATGCTAATCAGTGCTTGTTTATTCTAACTAAAGAGCTGAAAAGTATTTGCTGATTAATTCTACCAACAGTAATAGAATACCAGTCTTTTTTTCTGTGTTATATAATGTTGTAAATAGAACATTTTGATGAGTTTTGGCCTGTTTTAACCGATCATACAGAACAATCCACAGGTGCTTTATTTATTCTGTGATATTTTAAAGAAATAATCACCCATTTTATGCAAAGAGCTGCTCTCTCTGTGTCCCCATCCACCAGCTTTACATCTGTGTTTTCCTGTCCTTCTTCCACAGGCTGTAACCGGGAAGAGCTTTGGAGACAAGGACTTCCGCAGTGCGTTGGAGAACGGCATCCTGTTATGCGAGTAAGCCTGTGACCTCACTTCATATCACTTTTTGATGTCTCAAGCATCACCAACATGCACAAACTCCCATAAGACTCAATAAATCTCGGCCTCTCCCCCTCCTCTACGCAGGCTCCTAAGTGCGATCAAACCAGGACTCGTCAAGAAGATCAACAGGCTGCCCACCCCCATTGCCGGGCTGGTAAGGAGACACTCTCCAGTGTGACACTGATCTCTGTAAATCACCCCTGTTCATCAAAGTGATGAAATGACCGGCTGTTGCTGTCTCCTCCAGGATAACCTGTCAGTCTTTCTGCGTGGCTGCGAGGAGTTGGGCCTGAAGGGCGCCCAGCTGTTTGACCCAGGGGACCTGCAGGATACTTCCATACGAGCTAACCTCAAGTAAATGAGTGAATGTGCAAATGTGTGGTTTGTGTTTTTTACAGTAGCAGAGTAACATGCAATAGTAACATACTTCTCTCTTGTTAGGGACTCAGACTGCAACCGCAAACTAAAGAATGTGAGTTGTTATCATTTTTTTCTTTCAATAGCTTCAGTATGAGTCTGTTTGGCATTTATAAATGTACCCTAAACCCCCGTGGCTGTGTCTCTCAGGTGCTGAACACAGTGTACTGGTTGGGGAAAGCCGCCAGTGGCTGTGCTTCCTATAGTGGGCCTACTCTAAACCTCAAGGAGTTCGAGGGGCTTCTTGCTCAGATGAAGTTGGTGAGTGAAATCACTGCGAGGTACAGAAAGGGCAGATGGTGTGGGGGATGGACCTGTTAGTTTCCTGTCTTTGTTGGGGTGTCCGAGATGGGAAACAGGAGATGGGTTTGTTTTTGTTACACAACAACACCTGCAGACAGGATATGAAAAATTGTTCAGACTTGATCTGTGGACTCCATTGAATCAAGTCTGTTTAAATAAAATACCCTTTTCTAGTTTTTGCTTCTTAGACTTGACCACACATAACTGAGCTTCTTCATGCATTGCTCCTGCTTCACACAGTCGACTGCATATTAACCTGAGATACCATTAACTTGAGATCTGTGGACTCAGTGGTCTCTTTTAAAAAACAGCTAAAAACTAAACTTGCTTTTGGTTGGTTTTTTTATGTTTTAGCTTTTCTGTGAAGCATTTTGTGATTTTTATCTTGAAAGGTGCCATACAAATAAAATTTTACTTACTTGTGTGCCTGATGTGCATGTAGGAGAGCGAAGAAGGAGGGGACAGTTCACAGAAGCACGGTGTTAGAGACAGCGGTTATGACTGCTGGGACTCTGAGAGGAGTGAGTCCCTTTCTCCACCACGGCACACTCGAGACAACTCCCTAGACAGGTGAGACACATCTGTCAACGCTCCTGAACATGCCATATAATTTGCTGTTGCAGGCACAAGGGTATTTAAAATTGACCTATTATGCGATTCCTAAATGCCTAATATAAGCACCTGCCATCAGCAGATGCTTATATTAGGCATGGCCAAAGTTTATAATAAAAAGGTCAGTGTATGTATAAGTAATCCCTGTGAGGCTGTTGCTCAGGTTTCAGACTGCTGTCGACATTCATACAGTTTTTCGCTTTGTTCTGTACGATGTCACAGAGAAAGAACGGGTTCCCTACCCACCAGGTGTTCACACCTTATTTTTAAATGGGGGTCGGGCGGGGGGGGGGACCCATGCCATGAAGCATCCGGCGCACAGTTTTTGTTCTGATGTTAGAGTGTATCAGAAGAGAGCATTGCACTGCTTTTATCTTTGCCAGGCCAACTCTGGGCCCCAAGCCTTATGTTTGACACCCCTGGTCTACCCTGAATTGCACAGCTTTTGACCTCCATTTGTGTTCAAACAAGTGTCCCATCAGTGACTTCAGTTGCATCATCTCTAATGTATTCTGGTATGTGTCCTTTTGTTCTTGACAGTCTGGATTCCTTTGGCTCACGCTCGCAGCACAGCCCTTCTCCCGATGTCGTGAATCGAGGAAACAGCGACGGTCAGTTCTGATGAAATGCCTCTGAAGTGGATCCTGTTTTTATATTTTCAGAGAGCTGTGTTTGCTTCTCACCACTTCTACTGTGTCAAGCCTTTGTTGCTAAGCTGGTGGCCTGCATAGCTCCCAAATGAATCTCAAAGGAAAACTGCAAAAGTGTGGATACCCAAATACTGAACTACAGCATTCCTTTAAATACAAATCCACTCGTCCAGAATTAGACTCACTGCTGTTCGACAGCATGCTGGTTGTTTAACCTTCATATAGTGCGACCGGTCAGACTGGCTGAGGGCAACAGCTGAATATCACAGCCTGTGTGTTTGTGCGTGCATGTATGTGTGTGTTTTGGGTCCCAGATGCAGCAGCTGTTGGTCTCAGTAGCAGTCTCTAGAGGTTTGGACCTGTGAAAAGACACAGGCTGAGGTTAACATCCTGCCTGTCACACGCCACGTGTGTGTGTGTGTAATGGAGGGAGGGGGTATCGCAGACATCCTGTTTGTGTCTTTTATGTCGACACTATAATGTACCGTATGCTCAGCAGGGTTACAAGAAAAACACTACCCCAAAACCATAAATAGCCTTATTCCCTACATTTCCTGTAGGTCACGGAGGTAGGAGTAGAAAGGACTTTGTGATGTTGCTATAAATCGATAAAATGCTTAAAAGTATCTATAATCATCATGTTACAAGTAATAAAAAAATACAGTGTTACCGTTTCTTTGGCGACATTTAGAAAGAACATTTACACAAAGGATTACCATGTGATCTGTGTCTGAGTGCATCAGCTGGGTAATGACATCTCATCCGTGGGTGTTTGCACCTGGTATAAATAATTGGTACTAATCTCATTATCTTGATCCTGCACTTATTGTGGTTGTTAATGTGCAAATTAGTTATCTAGAGCCTGTCGAACTTGTTGACAAACAGGATTCATGCCAAAGGGGATTGTCACTGCCTTCAGTCACTTTTTGTGAATGAAGGCTGTTGGGCTAGTGGGAGATATTTGCTGTCAGGGCTTTGAGGCAGAAGGCGTTCCTTTCTTTGATGTTATTTTCAGTTTTCAGTTGCAGTTTGATTTGAGAAATAGCTCTGCTCGGTAAGTTTAGGAAAAGATGGTTTGCGTTGAAATACACCCTTTTAACAACATTAACCACATCTTAGACTGCAGTCTGGGAGGCAAACTCCTGCTATGTATCTTTATCTGTACATCTGTACCTATGTATGTATCTGATGAGTCTTTTTTTAAGCTACTAGGAGGAGCTGAAGTGGCCTTTAAAATGTATTGGCTGCATTTAAATGGAGTTTCTCTTCTCCTGATTAGAGTCAACTACAGAGTGCATCTCAGTGTCAGTGAAAACTGTGTCCTGTATGTCTCTATGTGTTATATCGAAGGCCTAATTTGAAGTAACGACCTTCAGGATTATTTTCTCTGTAATGCTCTGTTGCTCTTTGTTGCCCAGGGCGAGGCAGCGACTCAGAGGCTGATGCCCCCAACAGGAAGCCAGATGTGCGGAAGGACGACATGTTGGCCAGAAGGACTTCCAGCAAAGAAGCAAGAAGTTCTGTCCCCTTTAACCAATTTCTTCCTAACCGAACCAACGCCACCTCCTACGTTCCAACTCCACGGCGAAAACCACATACGGAAGAGAGAGAGCAGCGGAGGTAATGAGCAACATATTAAAAATAAATTATTTGGCTTTAAATGATTTCTAAAGCAATACAAGTGTCACAGTGGAAAAACAAAAACCGAGGTGAAAAAAGAGGTAAAAACACAAAAAACACAAATGTGCTTTTTTTAATCTTCCTCCCATTCCTCAGTCAGCCACAAGCTACTGCAGATCAATGCAAAAAAATTACACTCCTCCACAAAACCTCCAAGACTGTCACTTGGGCACCTGAGAACAATGGGGGAAAACAGGAAGAGGAAGTGGTCACCCAGGAAGTGTTGGAGCAGAGGAGGATGCAGAAGCTGGAGAAGGCGGGAATTAAAGTTCTTCCTGCTGTCGTTCGCTACAGCAGGTCAGGGAGGATGGGCATGAGAACTCCTGCCTCTGCTGTGGTGGAGAAACAGTTTTGTTTACATGCACTAACATGAACTTCTGATGGTATAAACAGGTGCTCTGGATAAAACTTTGGCTTAGTGATGCTGTCTGCCTGCAACTGTCTTGCTACTTTAAGGAGGATGTTTGTGTGATAGCCCACTGATGTCTGGTGTGACTGTGAACTAACTGATTTGTCATTGCTAGTTTTATGGAGAAGAGACATATAGGAGCAGTTAAGCCATGTCACTTTTTGTTGTGATAGAGGTTTCAGTTGACGGGAATTCTGTGTGGTTGTGTCATTGTGTTTCTAAAACACATAAAGACACATCTGACTACTGACCTGGACTAACAACCGTTTGGGTGCATGTCAATCAAAACCCGCACATTACAATCCTCTGAAACTGCCTCGCTGCACTACCCCGTCTCTAACCCCAGCCCTCCCGAAATGGAGGAAAAGGAACCGAGGTCACCGTCCCCGAACATCATCCTCCGCCGTGATAACGACTTTTTGAGCTCCCAGAAGTCGGCGTGGGATTCCCCCTCTGACGGGGAAGAGGAAGCAGCGGTGCGGAAAGTTCCAGATGTCCGGAGGGATGACTTGGCGTCCAGGCGAGCTCATCGTGGCACAATCGCACCCAAAGTGCACCAGTTCATCCCTCCTCCTTTATGTACCGATAAAGACAGAGAGCGCTGGGAGGGCATCAGACGAGCCTCGCAGCAAATGCTTCAGGAGAAGGAGATCAGGTTAGCAAAGCGTGGTGTTGTTTTTACTCCATTTCCTCTCGCTCACCTCTAAACGTTCTTCTCACTCTTGTTTCTTTGCCTGTTGCGGTCACTTGTGGTTTGATGTGTTGCGCTCCACTTTGATGTGTGACATGTGATGCTGCTGTACTGGCTCTGTGGTTGGACAGTGAGAAGGAGGCGGTTGCTGACATCATTACACGCAGAGACAACCCCTTCCTAAACTCTCCCTCTTGCCATGAGGAAGAGGAGGATGAGGGACACGAGGGGAAGGTTAAAGCGATGCCTAATAAGCAGAAGGACGACCTGGCTCGTAGACGGGCTCAGAGTAGGCCCCTCCCTCACAGGGACGGCCCGGTCAGCTTTGTGTCTTCCTCCATGAGCCAGGCAGATATGCAGAAGTGGGAGAGACTCAGGATGAGTGAACCAAGGTGCCCAAAACACACACAGTCTGTTTCAGCAAACACGCAAGACAATGCATGTAAATGCTGCTGTATGCAAAGCGTGTGATCTTTAAAAGGTGACAAGAGAATGGGTGGTGTGGGTGGGTGTGTTTGTTTATTGCTTTATTGTAGTCTTGATCAGATCAGCAAACTATTTATTAGTAAGCAGTTCTCATATAAAGAAGTGTTTATTTCCTTTTTTTAGCTGAAGCAATATAGATTCAGTTTGTGTCAGCCACTTTAAAACCCCCAGCAGCATTTTTCCAACAGTGTTTTGTAACAAGGGTGTGACACAGAAGAGTATCATGTCTGGTTTTTTAATTGGAAATGTTATCAAAAAGGTTTAGGATAATGAAACTGAAAATGAGATGCTTTCTATAGAATTTAAAAAGGCGGAAAAGTGAATATTCAGCTATCTAAAACCCAAATAACAAAAACATACCTGAAATTATAACTTTAGAATAAATAATTGTTGTAAAAAACAACACGTAGAGCCCGTTAAGCAGCCAGAGGAAAATTCAGAGATTTAGACTTGATTGTTTTGTGCATAATAAATGAGATATAATTGGTTACATTTTTAGGTATGAGTTTCAAAAATGACCTATTTCTTCCGATTCCCAATTTTATTCCTGACTCAGTGTAGCGTAAACACAAGAGCACAGTTAATATAATTTTGTTTTTTTGAATGAGTTTTGGTTTGTTTCAGAGTAGCTTTGTTTCACTTCAGCTTTTTATTGTATAAACTGTTTTGTTACAGTTTATCTTTTATTAGTTTCAGTGTCACTTTGATTATTTTAGTTGATAAGGGGATTTGTCAGGACAAGAAGTTCAGAACAGGTATTGTAGTACAAACCTTTGACTCGCGTGTTGTAGACATCATAGTCTCAATAAGCATATGTAACAAAGCCTCCTCTAAAGACATATTTCCTTAATATTATTTTTTTTGGCACAATAGCATTTCTGTTTATTTTCATTTTTTAAGCATGTTTTTGTTTATTATGATTTAGGTTTTCAAAAAATTCTCGCTAATTTTTAAGTTTTGGTCAACAATGATAACCTTACACCACAGTGGTATCAGTTTTTGGATCTTGTTCCTGGCAAATTAGCATAGTTCTCAAAATGTCAAACACTAATTTTACTACACACCTGTGCCACAGCACTATTTGGATCATTCGTGCTGTTGGCAAAGTGACATATTTAATCACATTAATAAAAGTTTAAAAACAATAGGCGTAGTAGTGTTTCTCAGTGATTATGCAAGGAACAAAAAGGGTCCCTTTAGCCTTTTGCTAGGTGGTTGCTAGACAACACGATGACATCATAGTATCTGATATAGATAAAAACCTTCAGGGGCCTAAAATGTATCTATATCAAGTTTGATGGCTTAACTCCTAATGGTCTAGGAGGAGTTTGTGGACAAACAAGCAAACAGACAGTAGTTTGCGTATTATAGTCACATTTCTTACATTTACGAACAATTAAATAATTATCAACAACGTGAGCTGTCACTAGTTAAGCCTTTAAATTAAATAAAGTTTATAGCGCTCTCAACAGTCTCTTACTGTTAGATATTTAGAGTAATTTTAAATTACATCTCCCTGGACTTTCCCTTCTTCCCTCGTCTCTGTTGTCCCCCTGTGTTCTCGCCTGCTGTTTGTTCTCCTCATCATTGTGCACTTCAGTCCTCTTCAGTCTTCTTTGACAGGCATTGAAATGGAGCAGGGAATTGGCCGGTGTGTATGAGACCGTGTGTGAGACCAAAAAAAGAGGCGACTGTTGGCTGCAAGCACTGCTTGGCTTTGTTTTTCTCCGCCTGTGCTGATGTCATTAGATAGGATAAAGACTTTTTTGTGTTCCCAGAGGAGCAGCAGTGAGCAGAAAATGTGACCACCTAGAATAGATCAAATGCTTAGTGTGTGTGTGTGTGTGTGTGTGGGGGAACATGAGTGTTTGAGTAATTTGAATATAAAATTCCATGCTTTGTCCTCTTTTGTGCATCCATCCTCACTATCTGACTCAACATTTCCCTGTAATCCTTCTTTTGTTTTCACAGTCTCATCCTCTGTCTGTAGTTGCTCATTATTTCTTTTCCCCTTGCTTGTGGTGTTGCTGGTGTTGTGTGTGTGTGTGTGTTTGTGGCTGTGGGTCTTAATTTGTGAGACTGTATGTACAGTGATCTTAGCCCAGGCCCCGTGTGTCAGGCCTGCCTGGAGAAAAATTATGGAGGTCCCTTCAGCGGATCAGCAAAGGCTGGACGAGGTCACGGCAAAGTTGTGACCTTTGGGGGCGTGACTGAGATCGAGCAGCCAATAGACACAGTCATGTCGAGTGAAGGCGAGGAGACGGATTTACTTAGACGACTCCTTTCCAAGGCAACCGTAGCCATGCCTACCATTGGCCTGGGCTCCCAGCTTTCAGAGCGGGAACGCAGGTATGGACGAGGCCAAACAGAAGGCAACTTAGTGGTTCAAATGCCAAGTCGCTTGCATTAGTATGGACCGCACCAAGGAAGCTTTTGTGCTGCATCACTTGTTGCATTGCTCCTACTTGAATTTGTATAATAGGTAGTTTGAATGGTCTTTGCTGCAATGTCCTGATTTGCTTGTAGTTTTAATGGGCAAGGAAAGCCTACACACTGACACACACATGCATGTAGTAAATACTGCAGCAAACGGAGCTTGATAAATCTGCCGGGCAGCTCATACGTCAGCTGTAGGGGTTTTTCCTGGTTCAGAATGAGCCTTTAATAGAAGACCATGCACACAAGCACTATCACATACATGTAGTAAAGTTCCTGTTGCTTATGAGCATGTGATGAATAGAAATGTGCTTAATTAAATGGAGTCACAAAAACAAAAAATACAAACTGAGGGATTTTCCTTTGGCTCTGACTACATTCTCTCTGAGAGGTTGTCAGAATTTGTTATATGCAGGAAAAACCCTGTCACAGATTTATCCTTAAATCTGATTTATGAAAGCCAAATGATTTAGTAATTAAGAAAAGTCATGGCCTCACTTCATTAATGAGCAAATTTTGACCAGTTTTGTCAGGGTGTTGACTCAGCGATGTCTCAGCGATGTCTCATCATGTCTCGAACACGTTGAGATGGTCACTTCAAACCCGGAACAAACATTCGCTCACATTCAGGGACTAGAATTTGATGCTCAGCCTATTTTTGTCCCAATTAATTATATTTTTATACAGATATATAATAAAATAGAAAATGAAAATATGAAACACTTTTAAAGTGTTTTATATTTCATCATCAAGTGAACATCTCTTGATGTTGTGCACTTTTCTGGCCATTAATATCCAAGGGGGAGATTGTCACAATACGTCAACCATGAACATACAAATGTACAAGATGATAATAATAATAATAACTAAAACTCCTCTTGAATATCTTAGTTTTGTACCTTTGTCACGTTTGTGTGCTTTTTTTTCCCCCTAAATCTTGAATGTTGATATTTTCTTTTCTGGTCTGTGCTCTTGCTGCTGTGCTGTTCTGCATGTCGATGCCTGGGCTTTGTGGCCATATCTGGGTCATCTGCAGGTGCACGTGACCTGTTTTTTGCTGCTGTAGTTTGAGCTTTTATGCAATACTCCAACAGCCAGGTAGTTGGAGCTGACCCCAATCAAGCTACCTCTCCCTCTGCTGACCTTCCACCCTGGACCATCAAGGCTGCTCCGACTCCCGCTGAGATTGATGCCCGCCTGGCTCAATATGAGGAGAGAACAGAGGAAGAAGAGGATGAGGAGGAAAAAGAGGGGAGAGTCCCAGATCTTCAGAAAGACGACATGATGGCAAGGAGGACGGGAGTTTTCCATAAACAAAGCACCGCTACAGTGACTTACAACCGCTTCCTGCCTCTGCCTGCCTCCAAACGCTGCACACAGGGGGAGGTAACCACAGACGCTGCTCCGCAGAACAAGAAGAAAGTGCAGGCAGACAGGAGCAAGAAACTGGACGTCAGGTGGGCTGAGCTGTGATCTGGAGTGTGTCTAACAGGGTGCAGATGCAACTAACAAGCTCAGGTGTTGTTTGCATCATAAAAGAGGTCATAAAACTTGGTTTTTAGTTCTTTCAGTTAAAAGACTTTTTGTCACAGAGTGGAGCACCAGCAGCCCATGGAAGCACCTCAACAGCAGGTCGAGACAACAGTGATCCGATCAGCGTCTCAGGGTGAGCGGGAAAACGGTGATAATGAGGATGAGTGTGGCGAAAATGTGCCTGTGCCTGACCCGGAGAAAGATGATATGATGGCTCGAAGGACGGGATCGTTTCAAAAAGCAAGCACAGCTAAAACAAATCAGTTCCTGCCTGTACCTGGATCAGTGAAGTATAACATCAGTCCAGTGTCTGCTATGAAGCAGCTCCACAGCAGACCTAAGCTGACAGAAAAGGAGGGTGAAAGGTATTTAATGAAAAGAAATCGTGGCACTTGTGAACTACTGCAACTAACAAAGAGTGTTTTACTGGCAAGGATTAAGGTTTAATGATGTTTACTTTACATCTTCAAGTACTAACATTAGCATGTTTCCTGGGTGAATTACAGTCGATCCCGACTTGCCTGTGTTGTTATTGTGAGTGTTTCTGACTGCCTGCAGCGTGGAGTGTGATGTTCATTCATTCATATGAAAGGATTGGTTGATTTTGATTTGCTGCTGTGGTCGGATTCTCGCAGCTCTGTTTCTCACATGGTTTGGCTCATTTGTGCTTTGGTTGAACTAATGTGGTTGAATGTTTTGTCGTGACATCTAACGTAGGCTTTGTTTGGCGTGACTTTTGTCGTTGTTGTGTAAAGGACTGTTGGCTATGAATCACGGCTGAATCACATAAACGGCTGCTGTTTCAGTCTGAAGTGGTTGAAACTCTTAAAGGTTGGGTCACCCTAATTATATAAAAAGGTAAACTTGAAAAAGTCTATAAATACTTAATCTGTCTTAGGAAGAGATCTGCCTTTAGGGATGAGAAACACATTTATGCCCAATTATAAAAATTCTCCAAATCTATAAAACTGCCAGAAAGCTTTGCATATTTATGTAAACTAGTACTTACCCATGCTGCAGTGCTGTTTAGTATTTTCTTGCTGTTGGCAAACCATTATACGTCATCACTCTGAGAAAGTGTGATTACTTATAGTAATTAGTCCATTTCTGGGTCCCCAGTAATGCTCAGATCCTTCGAGTCCATTGTTAGGTGGTTGCCATGCAACATGATGGCATTATAATTTATCATATATCTTATAATATGTCACGTTCATGTTTTGTGAACATAAATAGAATCTTAATAAAGTGAAGTGATGCAAAAGTATTGTTTTACTAAAGTAAAATGATGCTTTTTCAAGGTGTTACAGGCGCACAAAATGTTTTAAAAATAGCTCATCGTAGCCTATTGATAGGTGGCAACATGATTACATCATATTATATAATATATATATAAAAACACAATTGTCAAATTTTGTGGATATAAATTAGATGTTGTTGTGTAATTAAAAATAAATTTTTATTTATAAGGAGTTACAGGGGCATAAATGCAACAAATGGGTCATTTTAGCCTGTTGGTATGTGGTTGCTAGGCCACAAGATGATATAACATGTAGTAGCAAGATTTACCTGTGTGCCATGTTCAATATCCAGTTAAATTATCATCACTACAAATAATTCAAAATATATTGTTCTGGTAGTCTGGTTGTTTTTTTGATAATCACATTTGTATCATTGTACAATTTCCAATAAAGAAAGATGCGTTCAGGTGTTCCTTAGGGGGCCTCAACAGCAGGTGGCTCCGCATATTTGATCTGGCAGATTTTTACACCAATGATGTAATGCCTTTCTGAACACAACCCCAAAGGGATTTGTGTCTTCCAGAATGAAACCAGGGATCTTTTTCCTCTTAGGTTAATATGTAAACTAAGCCACGTCATTATGGAGCCACTATAATCTGCTCAGTTCAGTTTTTCAACTGCAGAGAACTCCAACAATCCTCTATAAGCAAGCACTTGGCAACCGTATGAAGGAAGAACACCCTTTTAACAGCAAGAGACTTGGTAGCTACTACAGAGAGCATCCAGTGTAATACAGTGTGACTTTAGAATGAATCAGTGAGCTGTTTTAGTTAGTTCATCGCCCCCTGATGAAACAGTCTAAAAACTCACACTCCACCTTCTTGGTTCAACAGCAAAGTTGAACTTACAGTACATCAGATGAAAAGTTGACGAGAAAAGCATTTATTGTAGTTTGGGTGACCCGACTCTTTAAGCACCGTCTAACCATCCCCGCTCAGTGACTCATAGCAGGCTGTAACAGACCCAGAGTGGATCAGCTTTAGTCTTCAGTGATGCAGTTTTGATTTCCCCCATAAGCATATTTTCTGTTAATCTTGGCCTTGTCACCGGGTTGCTGTTCCAGCAGCATTGTTGCTGTGGCAGCAGAGCCACAGGCCCTGCCCTCCAAAGCTCCAACCAGTCCCACGTTTGCAGTGCTGAGAGAGAGGTGTGAGGAAAAGGAGGAAAAGCAAGAAAGCGGAGGTGCGATGGTCCCTGTTACCTCTGCCACAGTTACTGCTGAGCCCCTCTTTTCTCCTTCACTCACGCCTGCACCCAGTCCTGCTCCTGCACAGGTCTGTAGTGTGAAGTCAGGGCTGGAAAAGCAGAAAGTGGAGGAGAGAGTTGAGGAAACAGCTGAGGTGGAGGAGAGAAAGAAGGATGTGAATGTGAAGCCTCGAAAGAAACCCTTCTGGCTGGAGGACAACGAGCTTCCTCCAATGATGTGAGATAACTGTTAAGCTTTTTGTGCATGTGTTATCACTCCCCCTCCCAGATTTGATGAATGGGATCATTGCTCTGTTTTTCTAGCAGGTTTTATTTGTTATTATTTTGTTCAGATGTGCAAAGCAAAACATTTCCCTCTGTTAGTGATTCCACATGTTAAATGAAAAGTATTGTGTGCATTTAGGGCGCCTGCAAACCCCTCTCTTACCCATACCCTCACCTGCTCTTTCCTCTCATTTACCTGCGTTTTAGGATGAGCCGACGTGTTGCTTTTATGTCTGAGGACACCGAGTAAGTGTTTATCTGTGAATCTGGATGAGCACCTGCATGATAACAATATGGACACACTACACATGCCATAATTCATGAGTAGAATCCAAAAATATGCTCACAATAATGTGCTTTGATACATTTTAATTCATCAATATCGTCAGGCTTTTTGTTTCCATTGATTGCTTTTACATATGAAACTACACATCAACATAGACTCCTTCATCAGATTGTACCACATTGCAAAGTTGAATGACTGTGTTTCTTATCCTATGTTCATAGACTGTATATAAAAGATGGACACAGCAACTGTGCCACACTCACTGGTTAGTATGGTTAGTTAGTAAGTCACATATGCTTGTAGGTGAGCATTTTTGCCAACCACTATCTTGATGTTTCAAAACTGTACTCAACGAGGAAGAAGTGGATCTGACTTCGCAGTCTACCGAGGAGCATAACGCACTTGAAACCAGGAAGTGAGCCCATAAATTCATCAGGAAAGGTCATGAAGAAACGAAGCACAGCCGTTTTCTATTTTACCGTGTACCACTGGAAGTCTTTTTCCATCCACAGCAGTCGCCCCCTGCTGGTGTTAACAGGAGTGCAGGTTTTAAGCCTAGAAGCTATGGCCATCTTTTATATACAGTCTGTGGTTGTGTTTGCTCAGTTTATTAGCTGCTTTATGATTAGTTTGCAGACGCAGTAACATGTCTTTGTTAGTGTTACTGTGTTGAGATACGGGCAACACATACACAACTAATATACAGAAAGATTGATTTTATTATATTTTTCCTCTCATGCTGTATCTGTTTTGTTTCATGTATAAATAATATATTCATCATTAAACCAAAAGAAACCAGATCCAGACTTTAAAAAGAAAGGTTGTTAACTTGTGAGCAATATTTTTAAGCAACCATTTATTTCTAACTTCTATCAAAGTAGCAAAGAAAATTAAGGAGTGCAGTTTGTATTCTTAGTGGACAGTTATTAGTTGTGCATGTCTTTCTCCGTGTTTGTGTATATTTATAGAAAAAAATTGCAGTTGCATTTATTTTCAAGACTTTTTTTCCTGGTTTTGCTGCTTTTTTTATCATGGACTATGTGTTGTTTTAGACTAGTGCTTGGGTGTTATTTTAGGCTCTATGTTATACACACGCTGATGTCACTAAATGCAAATAACAGGTTAAATTTCCTGGAGGGGTTTTCCAGAGCCAAATCAGGCAAAGTGATTAACTGTGGTGTTTTAGGGATTTATCTAAAGTAACACTATAGCTTTCGTTTTTCTAGGAGTGTGAGTATGGGTGACATGCTTAACGACGAGGAGGTGGGACACTTACCGTCGCTGAGCCAATCGCGACATGAACACATGCACGAGCAGTACAACAACTTTCTGGAGGATGAGGACCACTGGCAAGTTGTGAGTGATGTGAGGAAGCATTTAGGGTGCACTGGGAAAAATAAGAACCACATATTAATGATGTGAACTTGTGACAGGACCTGGCTCGCTGGAAGAATCGCCGCCGCAGCGCGTCACAGGATCTAATCAGAAAGGAGGAGGAGAGGAAGAGAATAGAAAAGAGGATGAAGGGGGAGGGACGTGACGGCAATAAGAGGAAGAGCATTAAGACTTATAAAGAGATAGTGGAGGAGAAGTAAGGATTATACAGAGACCATTTTTCTTGCCTTCCTTACAAACATACTTTATTTAGTATCGTGACAGTATTTCTACCTTTGCACAAATGTTTTGTGTTGCTGCTCTTTTTAGGGAGCGCAGAGAGGCAGAGCTGTGTGAAGCCTACAGAAACGCAGCGACTCCAGAAGTGGCAGCCTTGGTTTTGCAGCGCTACGCTCTCCGCTTCACCATCAGTGATGCAGTACTGGACAGCCTAAAACTACCCAGATCCACCTCAACACCCAAAACCGAACTAAATGAGCTGGACAAAGAGCAGAAGCCAGAATCACCTGTTAATAACTCTGAGATGTCAGAGCCTCTGCGTCAACCAGAATCACCTGTTAATAACGCTGAGATGTCAGAGCCTCTGCGCCAACCAGAATCACCTGTTAATAACGCTGAGATGTCAGAGCCTCTGCGTCAACCAGAATCACCTGTTAATAATGCTGAGATGTCAGAGCCTCTGCGCCAACCAGAATCACATGTAGTTACAAATCAGGAGCACATGAAACCTGAAGAGATAGAGACAAACACAGCAGATCAGCAAGAGAAATCAGCCACCAGCCCTCTAACACCAAACAGTCCAACCAGTCCTCTGTCCACAGTCACAGACTCACAGAGTGTGTCACCTCAGTCTCTGGAGTTTAATGAACCCCAGACCCAACTGATGGAGTCTCCGACTGCGCAACAGGCTGCCATCACAGGAGATCCACAGCCTCATGCACAGTCTCCGACTGCGCAACAGGCTGCCATCACAGAAGATCCACAGCCTCAGACAAAACACACTTCACCTCAGAGTGTGCAAGGGCAGCCTCACCCCACACAGCCGGCAAACGCTCTCCCCTCCCCACCATCTGTGTCCTCCAGGCCCATCCCCCTGCTAGCAGCCAAACCCTACTGCCAGCCTGGGGCCGCTCTCCCTGGGCACAAACCTATCAAGGTAATGACTCACAACAATCAGGATTGTCTGATAGCTGGTGCCCGTGTTGTTTGTAGCTTTTAATGTTTTTAAAGTTTTATTGTTTTCCTCTTACTCATCAAAACCTTTTGTAATACTCATCATGAAAAAAATATAACATCTCAGCTTCTCACTGGAGAAGAACTTTTAGAATAATCATTAATTAATTAATTTTAACCTTAATTTTCTGAAAATATCATGGACAACTTTTTTATTAGTATTATTTTTTTGAAGTATTCATTATGAAGATTTTAACACTAATGAAAATTTAAAATCGTGTGTAAAATGTATTATAGAAAATGTATTTTCCCATCCATATAGTCTAGGTAAAAACAACGCTAAAATATCTCTGTAGTCCTGACGTTTGTTTACATGTAAATAACACTAAATTGTTCCATTAATAATTAAAGCCTTCGCATGGCTAAATGGTTAATGCTTAGATTAGACATTGCAATGCAAGTGTAAGCAAATATCAGCATCGGTAAGAATGAAAACAAAAGTGGACCCAGCAGCAGACATGGGAAGCAAAATGTGAAAACTAAAGCTGAGCTTTATACATTTTTTATTAAGTAAGAGAAGGTAAACCGAAAAATGTACAAGCCCCCCAAAATAATTGAAAGGTAGGAAAAGGGAATGGAGGCAGCAACGAGTCAGGTAACAGACTACAGAGACAAACAGGTGAACAGAAGGAAATGACAAACAGGAGGGACAGAGGTGTGAGCAGAAAGCAGGCAGAAACAACATGTGAAAACAGGAGGTAAACACAAGAGACACATAACAAAAAACAAGTAGATGAAAGCGTGCACGCATAGACATGGCTGAGGGAGGCAAAGGCAGGAGAACACTGAGGAGACGTCAATAAAAGAAGCAAGACAAGGACCAAAAGCATGATAGACGCAAGAATCAAAAACTTCACAAACAGCAGAACAGAATTGATAAAAAACCCCAGAAACAAATCTCAATAATATTAAACAATAATCCAAAACTGAGAAACAACACAAAAGCCCCAACAGTTTCAACAACTTTATGACTTTTCCTGTCATACAATAATTGGAGTCTTGTGTATAAACAGATAATTATAAGCAGCAATTTTTTATTATTAACGAATAATGTGTCTTGATTAACACACTAGCCCTTTCATATGCTTTTAACTACATTAGAAGTTTTATAAACCATTTATTAAACCCTGCAGCACCAAATGTGTCATATTCAATACATGGGTTTTTGAGCCTTGTAAATCAAAAGTTGCAAAAATGATACAAATTGAAACTTGTCAGAAGGTTCAATAAGCACTCCAGTTTAAAAAAACTGAACTTTCTGACAGTTGATTAACATGGTTTAGGCTTTACAGGGTTAAAGTTCGTACAGTTTTAGTAAATGCTAAATAGGTTGGCTATAGTTATTTATGGCCTCTGTCTGCTTTCCTCTCACAAGGATGGGTTGGTACGAGTGAATGGGGAGGCGACGGAGGAGCTAACTGTTTCCACTCCACCTACCTCCCCTCAGCACTCACCACAGGAGACCAAAGATGTTTCCTCCGAAGAGGCGGAGAAAGATGCTCCATCTGTGGAGGCTGTTAAAAGTGCAGAGACTGCAGAGCAGCAGCCCTCGGAGACAGAGAAGTCAACGCCGTCTTCAGGCTCTGCCATCAGCTCCCTGATCGAAGGTCGAAACTGTATCATCACAACAACTATTGTGACAGAGCTCACGCAGAAGGTTGTGGAGCCGCTTCATACAGACACCCAAAACGACGAAGAGGTAATGCTACAAGTGACATGTTAAAAGATGCTTCCTATTTGTCCCATTTAGCAAAAATACCATACAATAGAGTGCGTTTAGTTTCATTCTGCTACAGAGTCATTTTTTTCCAGTGATGGATCTTGCATGTAAAGCAAAAGTATAGTTTAAAAAAGCTCATATTATTGAACAATTACATTAACGTAAAATAGCAGCTGCATAGGGTGTAAAGAGAAAATTCATCAGAGTAGTCTTGAGCAATATTTCTATACGGTTTCTGAAGGTCTTTTAAAAAATTTTATTGGTCATTATTGAAAGTTGAGGAAGGGGTTGCAAAAGGCCCAGTATGAGAGAAATAAGTATTTAGAGCTATGAATCATGCAAAGCCACTCCAGCAGATTTAATTTAGTTTTCATTCATTGTTTTTCTTGACATTTTATTACCACTGGATATTTTATAAATATAGTTGAATATTCACCCCACATATTCACAGGTTGAGACCACTGGCTTGTTTGAGAAACCAGAGGATGAAAAAAATACTCAACCATCTTCCACACCCAGCAGCATGGAAGAATATTCTCCCACCGTCTCGGGTAAAACTGCATTTCAAACAAATCCTTCACAGCGTAGCCATCCCGTTTCATTTCTCTAATATATTCTGCTTGCGTCTGTCTCGTTCCACAGAAGGACTTGAGGAGAGCAGTGTGACCGTGAGTATCTCTGAGCGGCTCCAGCTCCTCCTTTCTGTTTCTCCTTCATTCTTTAATATGATCCTGTCCTGACCCTTCGTCTCCAGTGGTCACTGTAGTCGCTGTAGTCACGCTGTAGTCAGACTTGTCCTCTCACCTTTCCTCTCTTTCTGTCCTTTTGGTGGGTATACATGTGTGTGTCTGTGGTTGTTGGTCGGGTCTGGGTAGATTGAGACCCCCATGTTGAACTTGGCTAAACGTGTTAATCACTGGGTCTGGGACCCCAATGAGGAGCGTAAGCGCTTGGAAAGGTGGCAACAGGAGCAGGAGCGCCTCCTAAAGGTACTGCAGTGTAATGATGTGTATGTGCACGAATGCCTAGCAGAAAACAGACTGCACGCGATGTAATGGACACGTCTGTAAATGTTGTGTGTGTGTCACGCGTGTGTTTTTTGAGCATTCAGAAACTAACATGAACGTGTTTCACTTCAGGAGCAATACCAGCGAGAACAAGAGAAGCTGATGAAGGAATGGGAGAAAGCACAGCTCGAGGTGGAAGAGGAGGAGAGGAAGCACAATGAAGAGGTGCAAACATTCAGACAGACTCACTTTAAGCTAAAAAAAAAAAAAACTATGTGTGCTGGTTCTGCACGTCCTGTTTTTCATCTTTGATTTTTCATTTTCTCTTGATTTTTTTCTTCTTCCAGGAAAGACGCATTCTAGAGGAGACCGTCACACCCCTCAATCCTACCGGCCTGTTAAACCAGGTGTCAGGACAGACAGCGGCAACCTCACCTGGTCCAGAAAACGACAACACAACGGGAAAAAATGTTCCTCTGCAGCACAATGGCCAAAAAACCTCTACAGGGAATGAAGATCAGCATGCATCAAAGCTGCATTTCTTCCAGGGTGAGTATGAAGTACATACATTTCTGGACATAACCGACGAAGCGTGCAGAGGGAAAACACAAACATCTGAAGAAGTTGGATCAAAAAAACTTTAGCCTCCAAAGGACAAAGTTTATAATGAGAACAGTTTAAGCATTCTTTAGAATTTATCATACTATGTTATTCATTTTTATAGATTCTGGGGCTGATGTTGAACCTTCCAAGAAACAGGAATTGTGGAAAACAGCTTCTCTCGACCGCAATACTCAGCTGAACCAGGGACAGGTTGTTAAAAGGTACACCAGGTGGCTGTATATGCATGTATCTACACCCTTGTGTTATTTTAGTTACAGTTGTTTTACTTATTGGATTGAATTCTGGGCAGCAGCAGTTAGCACTTTCGCTCTCTCCAGGTAGCAGCCCTGTGATAAAATAGCAACCTCTCCTGATCTCGCCCCATGCCAGCTGAGATAGGCTGACCCTGAACTGGATAAGGGGGATTAGAAAATGGATGTTACAGTTTTAAGAACAAACAGCTAGAACTATTACATGACTGTGTTTTATTTTAGTTATAGTAAGCAAACACTTTGAACAGTGGATCCTGGGTTAGAGATTCAGAGATAACTTCATAAATCATAAAATACAATACAATGTAGGTTAAAATGCACTGAACATAAAAAACACCCAATTATAAACCTATACATACATGTCTGGTGTTAATATTCAATTGTCAGAAGCTTTAAGTTGTTTCTTTTGTTTGTTTGTTTGTTTGTTTTTTTTGGGGGGGGGGTTGCAATGAAATGTGTTTGCTAGCATGGCACATATCTTTCAGCTGTGTATGTGAATATTTTTCTTTTTTTAACCTCAGATCTGGATCTCATGATGTTGTTACAAGTCAACAACAGTCCTCCTCTCCAAAGCCTCAGCCTCCCTCACCCAGCAGGTGATGATGCTAGCACACATATGCACCAATAAATATCTGAAATATTACCACAGATCAGCAGATTAAAGATCCATTAATGTGGGGAAAGCAGAGTTTGTATCTGACTAACTGTTCCCCTGCTCTCTTTCTCTGTGTAGGTGTGTTAGTGGAAAGAGACTGTGCACTGGTTGTTCTCAGCCTCTGGGAAAAGGCGCTGCTATGATCATAGATACGCTGGGACTGTTTTTCCACATACACTGTTTCAAGGTTAGCACGCACATGCAGAATAATTAGATGATTTTATTTTTCCTCCATATCGAAGCAGATACGCAGAGATCACCTGAGCATATCTACACTCACCAGCCACTTTATTAGGTACACCTGTTCACCTGCTTCTAAAAACAAATACCTATTCACCCAGTCACATGGCAGCAGCTCAGTGTAAACATGGTCAAGATGGCCTGCTTATGTTCAAAGTGAGCATCAGAATGTGGAAGAATGTGGTTTAAGTGACTTTGAAGGTGGCCTGGTAGCCAACACTAACTCAAATAACCACTTGTTACAACCAAAGTATGAAAAAGAGCATGTCTGAAAGCACAACATGTCTGATTGGAAGCAAAAGACCACCCCAGAGCCACTCCTGTCAGCTAAGAAACCTTAGACACAATTTGCTCTTTTAGTCATAATTGGACATTAGAAAACTGGAAAAACGTTTCCTGGTTTTATGAGTCTCGATATCTGCTGCAACATTAAGATAGTAAGGTCAGAATCTGGTGTGAACAACATGAAAGCATGGATCTATCCTGCTGGGTTGTGTAGTGATGCGGGGGATATTTTCTTGGCACACTTTGAGCCCCTTAGTGCCAACAGCATCATTTCAACATCACAAACTATCTGAATATTGTTGCTCAGTATTGTTGCTGACTATGTTCATCTCTTTATGACCACAGTGTACCAGTCTTTAATGACTAGAGTAACACACCATATCCCAAAGCTGAAATAACCTCAAACTGAGCATCATCTCATCTTCACTGCCTACCTGACAATTATTGCTGACCATCTCCATTCTTTTATGGCCACAGTGTACCCATCTTCTTTTGGCTACTTCCAGCAGGATCACACACCGAATCACAAAGCTCAAATACTCTCAAACTGGTCATTTAACACGACACTGTACTCAAGTGGCCTCCACAGTCACCAGATCTCAATACAACAGAGCACCTTGCCAAAGTGGTGGGACATTTTCAAAGAGAGAAATATTTGCAAAATTTGTACAGCTGAAAAATCTGCAGCAACTGTGTGATACTCTGATGAATGTTTCCAGCACCTCGTTGAGTCTATGACAATTGATGGCTTAAGAAGCAGTTCTGAAAGGAAAAATAAGGGGTGCGCAAGGGGGTCCAATCCGTTAGGTATACATAATAAAGTGGTTGAGTTTCTATCACAATAATACCTAAGGAAGAGAACACATAAAAAATGATACACAACAGGAGTAAAAATCTTTGTCATCTTTAGAGTTTTTAACATGAATCTATATTTTCTAAGACAGTCCTGTGTGTACATAATGTTAATGGCTGTATTTCCAAACGCAGTGTGGACTGTGTGGTGTACAGCTTGGTGACGCCTCTGCAGGGACTGACGTACGGATTCGTAAGGGAATGCTGAGCTGCCACGAGTGCTACATTGCATCTCGGGGTGAGAAGACATGCACACCCACACAAAGCAGCACAGACGGACTGCATCCTGTCCTCCACACAGATGGCATACAAAACACATACCTAGCCTGTGTGATGTCACCCGTTGGTTTGTGGGCTCCATTTTGACTTCAGCTTTTTGACTGCTAACATCTTTTTTTGTTTATCGGATTTTTGTAATGTCTGTAGGGGTTTGAGTAGCTTCTGTAGTATGAGTATATACAGATAGCAGTGAAAAAAAAGACATTGTTTCTGTCTTTATTTCACATACCAAACATTTTAGATAGTACAAACCTTTTCAGTGTAAACTTATTATATGACTATAAATGTCTATTTCTGTTTGCAGGCCGAGGTCAGCCCACCACACTATGATGACCACTGTTTTGGAGCTGGACCCTCAGTGATTGGGTGGAGAACTATTCTAAAACCCTGAATCACACTGAAACAGTCTTGACGCTACAAGTCATCATCTTTTTTCCTCCTTGAATGCACAACAGCTCACGTGGATGTTCACAATGAGGAGTCTGAATCCACGTGGGTCAAAAGTCTCAACTACATGGACTTGCAGGACTATCGCTATACTTCTTAACCGTACATGTGTATACACTTGTTTTTAGTATGTGTAGCATGGATGTAATCAAAAAAACAGTTTGCTTAGGCATTTGCACATCCATACAAGACACTCAATAGGAATCTTACGCCAAGAGCGGAACACTCCTGTCTGTAACACATCGGCCTCCCAAATCTTGACTCATTAACTCCTGCTTCTGCACTGATCATGTGACTCCACTCTCTTGAGTGTGATGCAAAAGGGGTTCAGGTTGGATAACCTGAAGTAGCTTGACCATTATAATGCCTTACTCATACCTTCTCCTTTATGTTTGGGTTTTGTGTTTACAGTTTTGCATGGATAAAAGTAACATATATATACAAGTTTTTGTGAGTATTGCTCAGACCGATAGTGAGTTGTTATTTTCTTACCTATCCTTGTGTTTGTCGTACATCATTCTGATGATTTTGTTTTTGCTTTTTCTCTATAAGTCATTTTACAGGAATGAGAATGCATGTTGTTAAGTAATAATACTTGTTCTTTGAATTTTAAATATTTTCCCTTTAGGATGTTTTAGCCATTGTTTCTTCTCACAGACTGCACCTGAATCAGTGCCTTATGTAATGAATGCGAAGGCGAGTGGAGTGTGCAGGAGTATTTCACACTCACACAGACCTAAGGGTCTTGGCACATAGTGTGTGTGTGTGTGTGTGTGTGTGTGTGTGTGTGTGTGTGTGTGTGTGTATGGATATGAATGCAGTGTGTGATTTGACTTAAAGCACAGTTCCATACCAGCAAAAAAGAAATGTTAAATGGATCAGCCTCTCCTAATCACCTGCTGTCCTCTTCCATCGCCTCCAGTGAACTAAACCAATGACATAATGTTACTTGCTGCTTCCCTGTTTTAATATCTTCTTAAGGTAATCCACAGTGTCCTAAAATCTCTCCTCGTTTGCCTCTGTATCACAAGCGTTGCCTCCCCAGAGAATAATCTGAACTGTTCTATCCTCTCTTGTCTCGCCTCAATCTGGAAACCTGACAGCTTCTTCATCTCTCAGAGGAATAGAGCACAGTTCATTGTCTTTTATAGTAACTGTATGTTTATCAATAAAATGTTTTAAATGGGATGCGATCTGTTTCTTTATTTGGGTTTACTTTCACGCTAAGATCAACATAAACGATTTTGATTATGAGCTGTAATGCTATAGCCATGCAAAGTACGCTTACTACGGGCTTCGACACTGTTAAACGACGGTATGTGCTCCCTTCGAAACCACAAGGCTCTGTGATCTCAGCGTTGTTTTAGCAAATAATAGTTTTGTTTCGCGATATCGCGGGAAAACTACTTTACCCAGAAGCCTACATTCCAGCGAGGCCTCTGATTGGGGGAGTTCGCTGTTACCATGGAAATGTTTACATGTTTCAGGAAGGTCGTATTATATTTTATTACACACAAACAAATAGAAAAAAACAAACAAACAAAAAAAGAAAAGAAACAAACAAAAATAACAAAATATATATAAAATGTTCTAAGACAGCACTACGGAAGCTCTTGGCATTGGAATCCGGGATTTGCAGTGCATTATGAGTAGTGTAGTGTGAGAAGGATGAGTCATTTCTTCACCCTTAAAATCTTTGCCTTTTTTCATTTCCCACTTTAGAAATTCAGATCACAAGTTTTTTGTTCATTTTTGTTCATAGTTCGTAGATGGCTGAGTTTGTTTCAGGCTTAAAACTCTTTTCAGTGAGCCTTAAAAAACTAACTAGTTCTTACACCTGTAAACTTTTTTCATATCTGGTCCGGTTTTGGCTTTACCGCAATCTGAAGTCGTTTTGATGTCATTATTTTTCGGTTTTAAAATTAAAACATTAACGGAACTATTGAGCAAGTACCCGAAATAGGAGGGACCGGAAGTTTACTAATATTCACCTGACCTGTCTGGCAAATAAATTGTAAGCCAATGTAGTTTGTTGTTGTTATTTTAAAAACGCTGTACGTCCGGACAGATGGACCCAAAGGGACCCTCGCTTTATGCAGTACGTACCTTTCAATGCACATTAAATTGACTGCATCGTCAACAGCGCGCTTGTTTCCTTATACTGATGTTTAACTGCACGCGGAAGTTAGCTTGTGAGCAGGCTGGCTAGTTGAAACTGTCGGCTAAAAACAACACGATGAGACGTGAATTAGCTGCGACTCTGCTTCTCTTGTTCCGCAGCAGATATGTTTTGGAAATAATTAATTAGTAAATGTTTGCTCTGTATATCTCTACCGAGTTCTTTAACTTATGGATATGTGCTCATTTCCCTTATTTTCAGTGCCGATATTGAACCGAGATTAAGAACTGAAACCCTATATTAGCTTTTTTTCTTTTAGTAGCCAGCACAAGTGGTGTAGAGTAAGCACACCATAAGTTGTCTTTACGCTTCTAAGTGCCTAAACCTTGACTGACTAGCCTTAAATACTCGTTAGTTTTGCATACATTTTCGCAGTGCACACAAACCTTAAAGCCAGACCTGCTTGGTCTGCTGTCAAATTAATTTCAGACCTGCTTCTGGGTAATTTTGGGAAGTCATTGTTTTCAGTCACTACTTATTACTTCTATCAGACCCAAAAGCCCGTAGTGAATTTGAGATAAAAACCGTTTAAATTTGCTGCTTCTTCCTGTAAACAGCTGCTAAATCAACTCAAACTCAAGGATCTGATCGCACTTAATGAATTTAAGGTAGTTTTAAGCGACCTGGAGGCAGTTGCATAAAGCTGACAGTGTTATCCCAGAGTGTTTCTACTCCTGCTCATTTTGATATGACTGATAGTTACCTGTTGTGATGTTTTAAGGTTTCTTAGCTTTTGATCTTGATTTTCTGTAACTATGCACAATTAATTTAGTGTGTGCTTTTGTGCATTACTGTCTGTATCTGCTCTTCTAATTTACAAGACAGTCTTGCTAAATCTGAAGAGTTTTGCAGTTTGCAGTCATTTTGAAGATTTTTATTTTCCTAGATAAAAAAAAAGTTAATTAAAAATAATCTGTTTGAGGAAATTGCAGAAGATGAGACAATAGTTTATCAACAAAATCAAAGTTATAAATCTGGTTGAAAAGTGGAAGACTTTAACTTGACAACAGTCTCTAAATCATACTGTATGTGTTTGTTTTATCAGGCAGGCTCCTCGGCAGATATGACACGAAGCATAGAGGAAGAGTCTTTGGTGGATGGGCCCCTGATCTCTGCTGATGCCCTCCACTCTGCCATCAGGAGAGAGTTTCAAACTGTGCCAACACACTGCCATGCCATCCTGCTGACTCTGCTGCATGTATGATATGCACACATTTGCACATACGCAGTGTTCACCAAGTCATTAAATACCAGTAAGTCTCAAATCCTCTACTCTCTTGTTCTTTTCAGGTTGTTTATGTTGTGTTGTCAGTCTGCGTAGCAGTGCTGTGTGTATTAAAATTCGGCCAAGAGGAAGTGTGCAAGAGTGTTTTGGGGACAGTCCAAGGCGACAGCGTCATCGTGTTTGCAAAGGCGTGTTTATGGATCCTGGTGCTGGTGTTCACGGGCTGCGTGCATCACCACCACAGTCGTGCTCGGAGCAGAGGATACCTGCGGTTTTACAGACAAACGCAGAGGCTGAAACAGGTGCCGTTCATCATAAATGCTGCAGGTACAACTTTTCATGAGGATACAGTGAATGAATCTGTAATGGGCAGTGTTATCCACAAGGTGGCAGTAATGCTAAAACATAAGTAAGTGTTTATATTTCTGTGTGTGTGAACAGGAAACACTCTGCTTATGACTCTTCTGGCTGCGAGATTACCACAGACTGTACACGTCTACGTGCTGCTCAGTATTCTGGGATTTGAGGTCTTGTTGACATTGCCATACCTGCTGTATTACATAGGTAAAGTGATCTTATTTTAATGTTGAGTAAAAGAATCTCACTCGGGGACTTAAGATTGACTCTTTTGTAGGACTGCAGACAAATTTAAGGTTTCTAAAAAAATATGTAGAGACCTTTAACATCAAATACTCAGGCTTACATTCTGAAACACCAAGACAATTTTTTTTGAAAGATGAAACTCAAGCTCCTTGTTGTCAACCAATCAGTTTGCACATGTACTTCTTTATTTGGTGCACGGTGTTCTTTCCTACTTTCCCCGTCGCATCTAAATAGTTTAACCTTGAAGTTGTAGAGTAATAAACCATTTTAAAAATCAAATATAGATTTGAAAAAGGGTAGGTATAGACAAAATATACTGTTTTAAAATTCTTTAGGAAGAAGAAACTGAAATATAATTTCCTTTACGTACAGATCAGATAAACTCGTTGTGGTCAAAGATGTTTTAATATTCTTAAAAAATCTCAGCTCATTTTGAATTTCTTTGGCGGAAACACATCTCAGAAAAGTTGGGACGGGGAGAGCAAAAGGTTGGAAAAGTAAGTGGTGCTAAAATGAAACAGCTGCAAAAACATTTTCAACTAATCAGGTTAACTGGCAACAGGTCAGTGACTTTAGTATAAAAATGAGCATATTGGAAAAGCAGAGTTTCACTAATCTGCAAAAAAAAAAAGCATCTATAAATTGTGGAAAATTTAAAAAAAATAATGTTCCTTTAATGGCTATATCGCATCTGGGGTACATTAAGAATCTGGAGAAATTTCTCTGTAGAAAGGAGCAAGACTTAAAGTCACTACTGGATGCCTGTGAGCTTCAGGCCCTCAGTTAGCACTGCATTAAAATGGATATACAACATCAGTGAATTCTGTTGTAGCTGCACAAAGGCAGCACATGGAAAAATAAAGAGGAAGTCCATGCTCAGCTTAATCATTCTTCTTTTTTTTTTCTTTTTTTTAATAACTGTTAAAGACATATTTTCTCTTTCCTAAAAAGCAGCCTTGCAGTTATCAAAAGCTGTTTTCACTCATTCACTGCAGCCCCTAAACCTTTTTTTTTTCTTTCTTTTTTAAGACATGATTTGCCCTAATCAGTCGGGGCAGACATTAAACAGTCTTTAACCTGCCTGCTTTCTAGTAAAGTCTGTGTAATGTTTGACTGAATCCTTGTGGGAATAAAGCAAGTAATTGTCCAGAGAGTTCACAGCGAGCGAGCAAGTGGGTGTCCTGTGTCTGCCACATGTGAGATAATGCACAGACCAGGTTTTTCCAGATATTTTCCAGAGTTTCATTGTGAAAACAACTCTTGACTAAATACCAAATATCAGTTTTATTTTGTTTTGGTTTTTTTTCATGCTTTTTCTCAGATAAAAAAAACAGCTGACATAAGACCTCCAGAGACACGTTTGGGACTTTATCTCTACCACATTCACAGGCTTCCAGGCAGCTTGTAGAGTTTAATGTAATAACACTTTTTTGCTGTTGGTTCTCAATCACTAGTTCATAATAAGAGTGTGTTTTTTGTGCTGCAGAATCACTTATTAGATGGCAGCTCTAACATCAGCTGTTTTTTTTTGTTTTTTTTTTTTTATATTAAGAGGCACACCCTGTAGAGTACATTACACACAGACACACACACTACCCCCCACTCTGTGTCTTAGTGCGTTTGCATTACAATACCTGCCCTGCCCTTTTCAGACTCGACAGCATGACAATCAACCATTCAACTCCCTGTCCACCCTCCTTCTCTCTGCTGATCTGCTGATTCTTTGCTTCAGATTCAGCATGATGTTTGCAGACTTTGGACATTATCTGTGTCCACTGTGTGCATTTCCTTTGCCTTAGCCCTCAAGAACAAACTGGTTAAATTTAGCTATTGTTATTTACTCTGTGATACACATTTCAGATTAAGTAGCTTTGGTGGCTTGTTGGCTCGAAGCAGCGGCTATTAACGCAAAGGTCCCTCACTGTGACGCTGCTTTTCTTTTTGTAGTATAAAACTCATTGTTGATTAGGATGGTGAAACTAAACTAATCTACAAAATTTTTTATCATCCGTTTTTTTGTTGTTGTTTTTTTTTGTTTTGTTTTTTAAGGGCAGGTTAGCTAAAGTTTTGCTTTTTATGTAGAAACAGCCTTTAGAATCAGACTTGCAAACAGTGTGATGCATTTTTAAAAAAGCAAAAAATAAACAGCACAGAACCATAATCTAGTCATGAAATGCATTAAATGCATGCTTTCCACACATGCAGTGAAAAAGGCAGGTGATGCCCAGCATGCCTAAAACCAAATCAGTTTTCATACAGGAGGACTGGCTATAGTAGAAGACACTGCTGTGTTCAGATGGTTTTACAGGGCAGAGACTCAGATTTACTTCATTTAATTGTACTTAAATATTTTATAGCATGAAGCTATACACCGCTTACATGAACAGCTGTAAGATAAGTCACCGCCTTATTTTAATATAAATCTCTAGAAATTCTTGAAAATCCCAGTTTTCCATTTGAGGCACATCAAACTAAACTGTGCGGTAGCAGGAAGTCAAACTTTAGTTCAGGAGAAAGGAATCAAAAGCAATTCTTAATTCTCTGATTTTATGAAGTAGTTCACTGATTTAAAATCTTCTCATGTGGTTCACTCATTCATGACGTGTCTGAGAAGAAAAGAAGTTTTAAAGAAGGGGGAATTTTTTTTTTTTTTTTTTGTAAATAAGACACTAAAAAGTATCTGGTCTCATTTGGCAAGTTATCAGGGTTATACAAATTTGTTGTCTTTTTTTTTTTTTTTTTTTTCACAATGTTTTTCTGCCTTTGTTGAAGAACGGGGAGGAACCACAGGAAATGAGTGAGAGAGATGCGACTAAAGCCCCCCCAGGTGCTAGTGATCTGGAGACGTTGTGGCTCATGGTTGGCATCTTAACCCCTAAGAAACACAACCGCTACATCCATCCACCCGTTTCTTTTAACCGCTTATCCAGCTTAGAGGAACTGAGGCTTATCCAAACTGTCAGAGGGTGAAGATTGCAGCAACATATGACAAAGATCTGGTTTTTTTTTAATCAATTGTGTTGCCTTCAAAATACCACGATGCGATATTGTCGTAATCGGCAGTTAAAAGTAGGTATTTTGCCCACGGTGTGTGTGTGTGTGTGTGGTTGAAGTCCTGCCTCCCTCTGAGTGTGTAAAGGAAAAATCCTGTTAAAGATGCTAAATCAGAGGATGCTGATATTGAAGAATCATGTGATGAAAGGAAATCCATATTAAAGTTGTGTTTGGCAGCTGAGGGGCACAGATGTGAGATGAAGATACCGAAGAGCCACAGAGAAAAGATTAGAGGCATTAGGATTTAACCTAGCCAAAGGGTAGCCCTCACCCCCTTCACCCCCTTCACCCTCTTCACCCATGGGAGACCCATGCACATTGTCCCTGTGTTTACAGTGCTGTTTTTTCAGTGTGTTTGTGTGTGGTGGGGGGTGTCCCTGGTCACCGGTTGCATTCCTGCTCAGATCAGTGCAGTCAGGCATAGCACAATCAGAACGATGCCTCACAGCACGAACCGAGCACAAACACGAACCCTGACAGATCGAGAGTCAAGGTGGCACCGGTGAGGTCGTGAAAAAGAAAATGAAAAAGAAAACTCTTTTTTTTCTTTTTCTCAGAGAGAGATGTAATGCCTGCAGCCATAAAGTCCATGCAGGAAGGCCTCGTTCAACTTGTCTTTGAAGTGCGTGCCTGATTGTGATTGCGTGTGTGGGTATGTGTCTGTGCTCGTGTGTGTGTGTGTCTTTGAAGGTTTTCTGTATGTTTCGACCTCTCTCATTTTAACATGAATACCCTCCTCTATAGACCTCCTTGCACATCAAAGCCATGCCCCGGCCTTCAAAGGCCTACCTTACATCTCTCTCTTCTGGCTGGCCAAGAACTTAGTGTAAGCACTGCAGGGCACAACAGAGACACACACACACATTGATGCTGATAGCTGCAGTATAACCTGATCACACACCAACCCCATATACTGCATGATGGGGAGAAGTAAAACAAGACTGAATCACTTTTAAAAGATTCAAACCACATTTTTGATCAGGAGGTCCTCTGTTATTTTATTATTAGTATTATTATTATCATTATTATTATTATTTTAGAATAAATTTGTTTGATGCCTGTCAGTGCAGGCTAAAAGTGAATATTTAATCTCTCACACCTTTTTATGAATGATAAATAATCATCGATGTTGGAATATTTTTCCCTGCAGGTAAATGATGAATGTTAATGTGCCTTTTTAAAGCGCCTCATTCAACAATCCTCGCTACGGTGTATATATAGTAAATGTGGGGTGGTTTGCATGAAAAATGACCCTGTGCTCTTTGCTTGCAATACTGTGGCTTACTTTATCTATTTACTGATAGAAAACATTACTTGTAAGGGAAAACATGCTCTTGGCTGACCTACTTGCGAAAGATCTATAGTTATTGGAAACTGAGCAGTGGCGTTTTTCTTTCTACCCACTGATTGCTCTACCGGAAGCCTGGGGGTTTTAGGATTCAGCGCAGTATCTTAGCTGTTCCCAGGACTGCACTGCTCATCATCTCAGATGTTGAACCTGCTGTGTGTTCTCCTAGCCTAATATACCAAATTCCACTCCTCTGTCCACCATCTGTTCCAGTGGTTCCTTCAGGCCCTGCTACTTCTCCGTCTTCTCGTGCTCCTTCTTTCTGATGTTATTGTCAGCTGGGATTACCACATCTGTCACAGCTGGCCTCCTCTGCTTCTCATCAGCCACCGCTGTGTCTGGCCGGTTAGTCAGCAGCTGCTCGTGTGTCTGGAACTTGAAGTTCCAAAGGGTCTCGGCTCTGCTGTTCTCAACCACTTTTCACTACTCTGTGCCCGACTTTGATGTACTTTCATAGTATATACTACACCTAGAAGGCATCACCGCTGCTTCTCTCTGTTATCTTTATGCTTTCTGTTCAAAAGTGAGTTCTTGCTGGTTCCTCTCAGTTATGTGGCTAGGTCATGGTGCTGCATTGATGCTCTTTGGTTAAGAGGAGGAGGATTGTGGGAACTTTACCAAAGCCGTTATGCAGATGTACTTACATGTGGTCCTTCAAAAACATTAAGAACCTCAAAGCTGTGTTGAGAAGCATCAAGTATGGCTTCAGTCGGTAGTTTTCATTGTTTTTAATGCTCTGCTTTGCTGCACTAGAAAGACTCTTGTGGTATATTGTAACGCTTGTCTTTTCGGGGTAGGAGTTGAGATGTAACACCACAAACTTTAACAAGAGTAACCCACATCACCGGTTGTGGCACATATTTTTTGACACTGCCCCCTGCTGATGGTGCATAGCTACAACAATGTAGACGTGGGTCTACAAAGCCGTGCCGCACCGACACTACCGGCGCACTACCATGCTGGGCGCATTCGCTCTTAGCACTTCTGCAGCTTCGCTGTTGTCACCTGGAAATGGGCCTTCCTGGATGGGTGTCATTGAGGCTTCTCAGATGCGAGCAGACCAGGCCTGAGCTCGTCTGTCCAGCCGTGAGAGTCTGTAACAGGAACATGTGAAATGTATCACTTCCTTTACGCTGCCCAATCCATCCATCCATCCTGGTGTGTCTGTCTGTTGAAGTCGGAATTTTACTGAAACAGATGCCTGCAGCGCTGACAGTGTGTCTGCTAAAACTAAATCTAAATGCATCATTTTACGATGTTAATAAGATTTTTCCTGCTGCATGCAGTGCATGCTTTCCTTAGATTTATTTGCTTTGTTAAATATTCTAATTAATGGAAGTTAAAACAGCTAAATGTTCAAATATATTTAAAGTAAAATGAAATCTGCAAAGTTTTCAGTGATATTTGTCCATACATCTGCTTTTTTTTTAAAAATATATTTTTGAAAGGCATTTTTCTTGTATGAAACTGGGGAATTTTAATTATTGAGAAAAATCAAGAGTGAATACACACAAAATCTGATCAAATTAGAATTTCCTTTTTCATTTGTATTTATTTTATTATTGCTTGAACAAAAAAAGCACACAAAACAGAAAATGTCTGCACTACAAAATAAAATTTTAGGAGCCCCCCCTTTTTTTTTTTTTTCTTTGTTAAATATATGAAAGCATTTTTGTGAGCTGGGAAAATAGTTGATTTTTTTTTTTTCTCTCCTGGTATTGTAAATATTTCAGAGCAGTTTGTGATTTTTCTGCATCAAACAAAGGCTCATCATTACATTTTGCCTTTATACCTTTTTGCTTTTCTCTCCTCCACCTCATTTCTGAGGAATGTAGGAATGTCTGTCTCTCACAAATACTTACTTATTATTGCTTTATTTACTTGTGAGCACACACACACAGATTTAGGGCCTCATTATGCAGGAATGTGTAGCATTTCTTTGGATTGTGTGTGAGTGTTGATGTTGAGATGCTGCACTGTAGCAAAGTAAAGATAGTGCTCTTTAGAACCTCCCTGACAATTTCCTCTGGCTAATGATGCTCAAGTCTTATCAATACTCGGCCAGCTCCTCCCTCTGGCCTCATTGTAGCCTCACCCATACAGGCTTACAGACGTACTCAAACCGTAGCCTTATGACCCTAAAGACTGCTCCAGCACATATTTTGTTTGCAGCTTCTCTTACTGTAAACTATTGGACCCACCATACACACACCTTGCTGCTAGCACCACCCCTTCTGTAAAGGTGCATGTTTAGGGTGTGAGAATTAGAGGTTTAAGTGCAGGATATGGCAGCCCATAAGAACTAACTGCAGGATATAACAGCCTCTATGTGTTTATTAGAGTCAGAGGGATGAAAAACAATTTAAAAAATAAAAAAGAAAGTGTCATGTTTCTCACCTAGGCGATTATCATGGATAGAAACCTGTCACTGCTCAATAATGTCTGTGTGTCTTTACGAGCAGTCGGCAGCATTAAAACTCGGGTTTGATGATTTTATTGCAAGGCTAAGAGCTTTTTGTTTGCTTTTCCAGTTAAAGTGATGCGGTTCAACAGAGAGCGCGCTGCACCAGATGTGAGCCAGGAAGAGCTTTCACACACCTACAGCCTCACCAACGCACCGACTGAGACGGGCTTCAGGTACAGCAGTTTCACTCAGGCACCCACAGAAGTGTTGCTGTGCTCAGATTTCAGTTTCCTCTGTGCAGACACATGAATTAAATGAATGTGATTTTAAGCCATAGCAGCATGAGTTTCCATTTTAAAAGGGATCAGTTTTAGAGCATCTCCTGTGATCGGTTTACCATTTACTTAACATTCAGATTGTAAAGATTACAAAATAACTTTGGTAAACAGACAATTTTATGATGTTAGTGCTTGGAGATGCAGTCATGTGGGCCTGATGAGGCACAACATGAGACTTGAGTGCATGTCTCACAGGATGTGGCAGTAGTACAGCTTTCTTTCTTGATATGTTTGAGGCTTCCTTTGTGATTTTTTTTGTTTGTTTGTTTGTTTGTTTGTTTTTTGTTTCATATTGAATTAAATGCTTTCATGTGCAGACTGTAATTTCTTACTGAAACAAGCAAGCCCTGGCTGGCAGCATATGTTGCTTCCAAACCTGTGTATATACAATCAGATACCAAAACATGTGAGACAGGGTCATGTTTACCACTGTGTGGCATCCAGTCTTCTTTTAATAAGTCTGTAAACATCTGAGCACTGACGAGAGGAGCTGCTGGAGAGGAATGTTGTCTCATTCTTGTCTAATACAGGATCCTAGCTGCTCAGTCCTGGGTCTTCTTATTTTCCATTTAATGATTGGCCAATTTTTATTTTATGTTTTGTTTTTTTGTTTTTAAATTCGGGTAAGATCTGAGCTGCAAGCAGGCCAGTTAAGCACCTGGACTCTTCTGCTACAACAACATGCTGTGGCATAAGTAAGACGTCACCTGGATGGGAGCACATGTCACCCCAAAAGCTGCGTGTATACCTTTCAGCATTGATGATGCCTTTCCAAATGTACATTGACACTAATGGACCCCCAAACCATCAGAGATGCTTACTTTTGAACTGAGCGCTGAAAGCAAGCCGAATGCTCCCTCTGCTCTGTGATGTTGTTTGCAAAAAGAATTTCAAATTTCAATTCAACTGACTACAGAACAGCTTTCCACTTTGCCTCAGTCTATTTTAAATGAGCTTTGGCTCAGAGATGATGGCCGCATTTTTGGACCCTCACACTCTTTTTGAAGATTTTGTAGGCCTTTTATTTTCATTGCATAGTGCAGTATAGTTTGAGAAATATTATCCTTGTTAACTAGTTTCAGTGTGTCTTTCCATCAAATTCAAACTGAGGACATTTTTCTCAAAACAAAACAAAAAAACATAAATAAATAAATAAATAAATAAATAATAATAATATGTTGTCTCTACAGTATTTTCAATGACTTCAAAACATTGATTTAATGAGAAGAAACGTGCCAGTTTCCGTCAGCAGCCCCTTGACATTAAAAAGCAATCTTGCATAAGCTACAAAATATAAATGTATAGCCAAATAGACTAGATAAAGACCATGAACACTCCAGCCTCACTGCCACCCACCTTTAAAGTGGCCAGAGTTGTCCATCATTGATATATAATCACACTATAAAAGTTAGGATGGTAAACATTTATTTGGTTTCTTCTAATTTGAAAATTTCTTTTCACACGTTTCACAATTACACAGATTTCTGGCTCTTTTTTTTTTTCTTATACTAACAGTGTGAAGGAGGAAATGTGTATTCGTAGTCATGTTGGAGTAATTTAGTGCAAACATGTATCATGTTGTTGTGTTTATGTGTTTTTGGACAGCAGTAGGGCTTCACAGCACAGAGAAATTAACTGTATCACATAGTAGACAGTTTACAGAGTAATACTTGAGATAACCCTCGCTGAACAGCAGAGGCTGGTATTGTTGTGTGAGGATCTTTTACGAGCTCTTATTTTTGTTACAGAGGAAGCTCTAATCTGGAGGAGGTGGTGGAGAAACAAGCCGATCTGATCGAGTACCTGAAACAGCACAACACCATACTGAGCAAGAGGCTGCTCAACCTCACCGCACAGCACTAACCACAGTTTGGCCTCCTCATCGATGCCAGACGAGTACACCCACCAACGCTCTGCGGAAAAAGAGCCTGATCATTTAACTCTACAAGGAATAAAAAAAAAAAAGCAATTTGAGGCTTTAAAAGAAGGAGGACGCTGTGGGCAAATGCACCTGTACACACAGACTGAGTGAGAGGGCTCCTCTGTGGGGCATCTTCACCTGAAATGGACAGATAATGGAGGAGGAGGTGAACTGAAAGCAGGAGGGCAGTTAAAGAGACAGAGGGGGGAAGTCGTGGGTCACAGATCAGAGGTGAGGCGGGGGGGGGTGTTTATCACTGTGCCACGACCCCCGGTGACCCACGTGTGCTGCCGCTTCTTGTCACTGTGAAAGAAACAGAACGGTGAAATTGTTCTAAAGATCATCTTCACCGAGCAGGGAGAGGTTATCACTTATCAGGATCAAACTAAACCAGAGCAGTTAAACCATGCTGTAACACGTGTAAGTGCTTTTTATGTATCTAAAAATGTGTGTGCCGGTGGTTTATTCGAGTTGTGTGTTTCTTTGTTCAGTCACTGGATTTGTTTGTGATCAGATTTCAATAAATCTTTAATATTCTTGTGATTTTTAAAGCCTTTTCACTGCGAGAGTTGAGACCGCATCCAAGTATGTGGCAACTGCTTTGTTTTTGTCGAGTGTTTATCTTGTGTGATGTGGTGCAAGAGCACGAAACAATAGAAACACAGCAGTGTCAACATCAGCTGGAGCGAATGCCTTCTCCCTCTTCGCATAAAACTCCCAACAGTCACGGGACTCTACACTAACGAAATGTGGAGATTGTCATTTGAAGCCTTGGTGTTTGTTCCCCATTGTGTCTCCTTTATGCTCCGGCATCCGTAACTCCACAGGGAGCGCAGTATTTACAAGGGCTTTCCCGTGTGGCTTCAAATGAGAGTGCAGATTTAATGGGAGGCCTTCAGGTAGCAGGATCCCCCGTTTGACCCGGGGCCTTTAAGTTATTTTTATTTCTTTTTTTAAAAATCTGTTTTGTGTAATCTGGATGTAGTGCATTGCATCTTTACCACAAACACAATCAAAACACAGTTTTCTTTTTTGTTTTGTTTTTATTAAAAAGTAATTCAATAAACATCTGAAGTGCATACAATATAAACAATTTGCAGCAATACTAAAGGTATTTACAGCTCTTTGGTCCGCAGCTTTTTAAGTCGATTGTTGAATATACTTGATGATATTGACTAAACGCTCGCATCCTATTTTCCCCGTTCTATCATTTGGAAGGAGCTCGAAACTGGCCGAGCCCAGCTCCGTGGTTGCCCGGCTGTTGTAGCTTTTCAAGGTTGGATGTAGACTCAGATTCTTGCTGCAGAAGCAGATACATGTACATTAAAGTCTGTGGGTGGCATCTTTGTGGAGTCCCATATCTCCCCTTCTTTCCTGGGCTCCAGCCGTGATGATTGTGCCACAAACTGCAGTCCATATTCACATTTCTCTCCTCGAGTCTTCCCCATTGCAGTTCTTCTGACCTGTAATGGATAAAAACAGCATTTAGACATACAGTCACCTTGAGTCCCCTCTTTCATCTCCTCCCAGTTCAGTTTGTGCGATTTATGTCCTCTGTTCTTCGTAAACACTAATCACACACACGTGCCTTTCCTGACTGCCAACCTGCTGGCCACGTAGCCTGTTTTTGTTAGGCTCAGCTCATCACCTCCTGCTATACATGAACACATGCATGAGTGAATGTCTCTTACCTCAAGGGAAGGGTACTCTGGAGTGCAGAGGCAGGCAGCGTCTGTGTGGGCAGTGGTGTCTGTGGTATTTTTTCCTCAGGTTCAAGAAATCTGAAGTAAAAGAGATGGTTTGATTATAGATGTAAACAGATATTTAATTAAATTAGACTGCTATCAGGCAAAAAGCTGCTCATTCATGAGGTCTGCAGGTGGATGCCTGGCATATATAATTTTGAACCTAACTGCAACTCTGTATAATCTCTTCTGACCACTTTGAGTTTCTTTTCTTTATTGCAACCCATTTACAAACAGCTGGGACACACTCACCTAACACATGATTATTTTTAAAAGTCCCTAATAAATCCAGACTGCCAGCCAAGCCCAGGAAGAGATAAACCGCCAGATGACTTTATGACTCCCCTCCCACCCCCTCTGCCTGTACCTCTGAAAGAAGCTGCCCCCCACCCCACCCTGAAGGTACCCTGCTTTATACTTGCCACTGCTACTCCATGTCATGTAAATAAAGCGCGGGTATTTGCATGAAGTTTTAACACAGTCATTAACAAAGGCGCTCCGGAGCGCCTTCCAGCCGGGGACAAAGGGCCCACCGGGGCCGCTTTGCGGATCCCCCGGCGGCGCTCCGCTGTCGTCCACTCCTCCTTTTATCCTCTCATCATCGTGTCCTCGCCATCAGCACATGAACCTATATCACAACCCGAGGCACAAAACCTCCCCCTTTAACAGCAGCTTTTTTTTTTCCTTTTCTTTTCTTTTTTTCTTTTTGGATCTGCGCAAAGATGACCGCAAACAAGTCGAGAATTTGCGGGGAAAAGCGCACCTGCTACGAGGCAGGAACACTAAAACGTTTTTTCCCTTATTACAGATGGGGATACTTATTTGTGGTCAGGCTAAAAGGAGGTTTTAAAAAGTGCTTTCCCTGCACTATTCAGCGGAATTTCTGCGAAATCAATTAATCGACACTTATTTATCAGTGTCACTCAGCTGTAATTTGTTTATGAGACTGGGGCCTTTGAGCTGAGGAAGCTTGATTCCACCACTAAAAGTTTCATTTATTTATTTCAAAATAATAAAAAAAAGTTTGACCTAATAACTCAAAACTGAGAAAATAATTTCGAGTTACCGGGTGAAAATCTTTGAGATAATAACCTCAAATATTGACTATTTAACTTACAAAAAAACCCAAAAAACACAAACAATTTTCACAACAAGCAGTGAATGCACCACCACTGTTATAAAGAAGTAACGTCCACCATGTCGTCAATAATTGGCCATCAAATGATCTCGTTTGTTGTGTCGCACTTTTAATATTGCTTAGGTTAAAACAAACTTTACAAAAAATAAACTCAACTTTTCTATTAAAAGTTTTTAGTCCGTTTTACTCATTTGGTTAAGCTAATCTGTTTTATTCGTGATAGTTAACTATAGCTAACATAGTCCAAGCTTGTTGCTATGGATGTGAGTTTAAGGGTCAGTGCGCAGTGATTCAGAACGCTACTGACCGGGACTATGTTTTGGTCCATGTAACTGGTAGTAAAGCTTCATTTATGTATTTATTTTTCTAACAAAATAAAGCTTTATTGTACCCAGCAGACATTACTAACGTTAACGTTCAGATTTATAGGCGTCCCCCTTTAAATGGACACCTCTGGACGGTGAAGTCTGAGGACGCTTACCTGGCTTGGCAGAGGAGACCGATGCTGCCATGACTGCGAGCAGCATGAGAAGGTAGAGCAGGTTGAATATCCTCATAGTTAGGTGGCAGCTGGTTTCAGGAGCTGAAACTAATGATAATTTTCACAAATAAGTCCGGAGAGTCCCTGTAGCTCAAATCCGGACTGGACTGGAGATGCTGAGTGTCTTCTCTTCTCTTCTCTCTTCTCTTTTCAGTCGAGAAATCCTCCTCTGGGAGAATCCAGTACGAACAAGTAGATCTCTTCTGAGGATAATCGCTATGTCCCTGAAGGAATGTGTGTGTCCAGAGTGATTGTCTCTGTGTCTGAGAGCGAAGTGACAAAGGTGCTTCTCCCCCTTCCTCCTTTATACAGCCTTTTTTAGAGGGAGGGAGGGGGGCTGGGTGGGTAGTTCCCACAACAGCCCCCCCCATACACACACAAACTCTCTTTCCCTCAAACACACACACAAACACACATTTCGGCACATATTGACCCCACATGTAGAGGGGTAATTCAAATGACAGGAAGCCCCCTCCGTGCACCCTGAACTGCCCCTTGAACACACACCCTTATGCTGCATGCTGTATTTTGTGTGCGCAAGTGGCTGATATTTTCAAAGAGAGCGGAGCGAGCAGGCAGGGAAGATTTATCACCTGTAACATTAGAGCAAAGATTTAAGAAGCTGTGACTGGAAATAGCAGGTCCTCCAAGAACCAGATCCCGCCTGGCTCTCCCCTGCCCCCCAACAGATGACGACACACACACACTTGGATGCACACACACACACACACATATACATCTGGAACTTTTGGGTGTTGAGGTGGTGGGGGCAGTTTGCATCCAGCATTTTGGGGGGCAGCGGTCCTCCGAATGAAATCTAGGGGACGGCAGACTAATGATGGCCAAAGACGTCTTGACTGTCTGTGTAGATGCCGTGTACTGTCTCTGAGTGGCAGCATGAAAGCCTGCCTCTGTAATGTTGGCATTTAGTTGGTTGTTTCTCTCATCACATGGATAAACCGTTACACTTAAAAAAAACCCCCACAATATCTTGGTGAACTTGATAAATATCTTATAGCACAAGGATAACCAGAGAAGTAAACAAAGCGTTCTGTGGCTAACTTATATAAAGGTTGTTTAGTTATTTTTGGCGTCATCCGATGAGAGGGAGCAGCAGAACCTCAGCAAGGATTTTTAGAGCTTTTGTTGCTGTTTTTCTGTGGGTGTAACTGTACATTAAAGTGTTAAATGTTGTGCAAAGTCTTCTCAGAGATCTAATCTTGTTCACATCCTTGGATTGGGGCATGATTTAAATCAAATTTTGCTGACTTTAGAGCAGGGTTGTCAAACATAAAGCCCTGGTGTAAGAATTGGCTAGCAAGGACTCCAATCTGGATGGCTTTAGAAAATATGAAGAAGGGGATAAAGTCTGGATTTTTAACTGCATCACAGCTTTTCCCACTGATAAAAGACATTATTATTATGCCAAAAGTGATTAAGTAATCGTTAAATAATATTTTTTTTTTACAATGGATCCACAGTGAAATTTAAAATAAATACATAAATCAAATAAACCAGAAATTTGCACATTTAAAAGCCCAAAGAGTGGTGCTGACAGGTTTTTCATTTACAACAGCAGCATTTCTCTCAGCTTTGCTTCTTTTGTTTGGTTTTGGTAAAAAGAGTCTGTATTGTATAAGCGCTGTTTTTATTATGCCACATTCCAAGCAATGCCCAGCCCTGCGTGGCATCCAGGCAGCCCATCGTTGGGGTTTCCTGCAGCAGGTAACCCACTTCACTTGGCATTAGCTCTGCAGTCACCGGTTGCGCGCGGGGGGGACTCATTAGTGTGTCTGCTGACGGCCGTCTCTGTGGACTGAGTCTCTCCATTCAGCACCCAGCTAATGAATTAACACATTAAGATGAAATGTCAGCCGTTACATGTGAATGAGGATTAGAGGAGCAGCAGGACACTAATGGACCGCAGGGTTTGAAACAGTCAGAGAGTCTGAACGAGCACCTGGGCCGTCAGCTCCCTCAGCCCTCAAGAATAAAGCCAAGGCCAGGGTCTTTGTGTTTTTTAGTGTTGTTTGTTGGTGTCGCATTTTGAAATGTTGCCTTTTATTGCTTTATGATGTTTGCAAAAATGCTCCTTGAAATGACAGAGATTCTTCCCCAACACCACACATACACACACACTCATTCATCCCACTGCAAACACTCAGCTGAGGTATGTAGTTTGTTTCTGTGGTGAGCTGCACTTTGCATATCAGCTGTCTTTGTCATTTAAAAAACTTTTATTTTCTCAATTTGAATATGCTTATTTGGTCTCAATTGTCATTCACAGCCACCTGGTATCCACTGCCCGCTAACTCCTGCCAGACCTCTGCCTCTCCGTGTTCCTCACTTTCTGTCTACCTGCCCTTTGGAGTAAGATTCATACCAGATTCTCCCACCAGGTCTTCGCCGCAGAGCGTGTTGTAATAATTTGCACTTATAAAAGGGATTATTCGTGTTTACGAGGATTACCCAGCCTGCTTGAACACACCCCTGTGAGAGAGGCACACACAGACTGGGTGAGCTCTCAAACTGCTGCAGTACCCTGGCAGGGCTGCAGGTGAAGCTTGTTCTTTCATTGCGTGAGAGCCATCTTTGGTTACTTAAACAGTGCAGTGCATTTTTACATTGTATGAAGTGTTTAACAAACAACAAAATCCCCAAGCGAGCCCAAGATAACATGTGAAGATAATGAGTTGACATAGATAGAAAACAGAACAGCTGCAAATCCACTTTTGCTGTGGAAATGACTGAGAAGGATGAGCATTTATCTAAACTGTTTCTTTCTGCTTTGATAAAACAGCATCAGGATAGTGTGCTTTATGTGTTCATGTGTGTGATGGAAACCATTCGGAAAGTGGATTTACCTTTCTGAATGTAAAGTAACCAAAATGCAGTCTTGCCGTTTGTATCTGCGCTAAAACATCAGCCTCTTTCTGGATTAGAGCAAGAATTTTATTAGCTGATTAAATACTTTTTTGTCAGTATTTTCAAGCAAAACTCTCAAAAATTTTAATTGGACTGCTGAAGTTGTAAAACTCAAAAGTCTGAGTTTGGGCAGTTTGTCCAACATAGCAGTAAACGTTAAAATATTTTTTTTTGACATTTCAGAACCATGATGTGACTAAATGAGAAAAAGTAGCTGGTAGCAAATTATTTGCAGCCTTATGTGTGACCATTTTTTGAAACATTCCCAAGTACCAGCCCCGTTATTAATCCCGTCGCTCAGCGTGCTCACATTTTAGTCTAATGTGTGCCTGAACTCAGCAGGCAGTGTGCTCTGAATTAGTGTGCAGCTCAGAAAACAGTTGGACTGCAGGGCTGCTGTTATTATGAGTGTTAACAGCAGTCCTGGTCTTCCCAGCAGCTGTACTGACTTTACAGCATCTCCTCCCCTCCTCTTAAAGTTTCACTTTCTTCTTTCCCTCTGTCATCATCTCCTGACTGGGATCAGCAGATAAGGAGCTTTCTTTATCTCTGACAAAACTTGCTCGGAAGAACAGTGCCCCATAAAATGCCCCTGTAACTTTTAGACTCAGGTGATCATTAGTACATATCATTAAAACACTGAGATGGTAATATAAGGTACATGCTGTAGATGGGTGACCAGTAGAACTTTTTAGTGAGGTGTTTTCCCCATTGAGGCTCCAGATCACCATTCTTGAAAGTCTTTTCAACTTCACTGGAGGCATAAACAAAAAATAGGTTGATACTGATGTTTAGCTGATATGGCAGTACAGCTGTAGATTTGATGATGGTTGAGGATCTGGTGATTCTCTGTGCTACAGTTTTTAATTTGCATTAGAGATAGAACAAAATACACCCAATAAACTTTCCATCTTTATTACCAGATTTCACAGTACCATTCATACACAACTGCCTTTTACATTAGACACAGTTATATTAAAACGTCATGAGCAGCGGGACTGCTCAATGGTAATATTGAAATATTTCATGACCAATATAACACAGCATTATGATTTATCAAGGATTTATTTTGCTGAAAACAAAGATACCAGAACCAGTCGGTTTAACGGAAATATTTAGTTATAAATATTTTTCATCATAGGTTCTCAAATGTAAATATTTAGCAGTTGGGCTACATGTTATGATAGAAAGCTGAACAGATTTCCATTTTACACATTGCTGGTTGTTCAAGAAAGACAATGTGAATGAGTTCTGAATTTCTGGGAAATTTCTGGGTAATATGATACAGAATGGATTAGATGAGAAAATAATGAAGGCTAATATAGGCATATAGGTTGTTATAAGCCTTGTTGGAAATACTGCTTGCCTGAAAATAAGATTCGGTCAATTTAGTGATGGGTGAATGTTCAAAGACAACGTGGTTCAACAGCTAAGCTGATATTTACAGTTAATATTTCTTTGTTTCTCTGGCACAGAAGAGGGAATGAATACCAAGAAAACCAAAATAAACAGAATAAAAACAAATATTGGCATTATAAGACATTATAAGATTCACAAATAGTCCAAAGACTGCATATAATTATGACCTCCTTGTGCTTTAAATGGAAGAGTTTACGTTTGTTTCTTTTTAAAAATGATCACCCCTCTCGTTTGCATGTGAGATGTTTCTATAGTCTAAGGTCTTCTGAATCAAAGAGCTGACGTGATGGCCAGAGCTCTGTTTCTCATTCAGGAGCAGAGTGTAGGTGATGAAACGAGTGGTCATAGTTGAAATGTGCCGTGATGTCTGAATTTGTAGGGGTGTGTCTTTGCCCTTGTGTCTGTGTGCACGGGTGTGGATTGTGGCCTGTTGAGTTAGTTCATTGACCATCATTAGAGTGATAGTGGGTCTGTTGTCATGCCACAATATCGTCAGTGTTAATGAGGGCTGTAGCCATCCAGCCAGAGCTTAATTGCTCTGAAGACCCTTTATCTCTTCAACAGCCCAATACTAACCTCAATGGCTGCATATACACATGAACAGGAGTACACACCCAGTACACACACACACACACACACACACACACACACACAGGATCATCATTACACACCAAAGCTAGACGACAGCTGACTACAGAGGAGTGACGGAGGGCTCAAGGGTCGAGGGGCATTCTCCACAGGGAGCAGCCTCTAACCCCCTGGGATGTCACCCCACGAGGGCTACAGGGGCCTAAAGTCACTTGGTTTGTTAAATCCTAACTCAGACATCACGGCTTGTCAGAGATCTGCGCATCAGTGTTCGGCTCTGTCTGGTTCTTCAGCTCCCGGCATTTAACTCTACCTCCTTTCCATGGCCTCAGTTTAGAATTCAGCTGATGCTTTTTGAAAACTGTAGATGGAGCTAAAGAGCAAATTATCATAGAGGAAAGAAAAGATGTGGTGTTACAGTGATAAACTGTACAAACACGATCTTTGCTCTACAAGTTTAGCTAATCGTCCTCTCCAGATACCTAAACAAATACGCTGAGATCACGTTATGCTACTAGCCATTTGTGTTATACTTCTTAATGATTACCTTATAGCGATACTCATAACTCATGAAGCTGTATAATTAATAGGGTACAAGTTTATTGCCACCTTATCTTTATTGTGGGAACCTACTGTAATGGGCATTGCGTCAACACTAATCCAAAACAAACAGAACAGTAAGCGGTGTTTTCAGTTTTGCCTTCACTCAGCTGAGGTTTATAATGTTTGCTTTATGCATTCTGTCCAGCTTCTTTGATGATCACTCTCTGCTTCCTGTTACATGGCTGCAGTTTCTTCACTTGATAGACATCTTTTTCTGAGATAGAGCATAGATAATCAGCGTTAGAGAGGCTGACGTTGGTCTCTGTGGTGATATCAGAGGTTAAATGTGTACCTGGCTGGGCTGCCTGTGGCTGAAAGCAGACTGAAGCCAAACTGAAGAGAGAGAAGATGATGAAGGCAACGATGATGAAGGTCAGCTCAAAGCCAGTGAATGGCAGTTCCATCTACACAACTATACAACACAAAACAGGACTTATTTATACAGAGAAATGAAGAAATTACTCTTTGCCACAATATAGCTTCACTGTATAATTTTATGCTCAGGCACAGACAGAGCTACCACACAGGCTCATTTCCACGCATAAAGCTGGAATTACTAAACCCACACTGGCAAAGCTGGAACATGCTGACTACTCATAGAAAGGATCTCTTTTCTTTTCTTTGCACAGTCGAGGAGCGTATCAGGTCACATTTCACTGCGTGTTATACCTGTATAACCATGCACGTGACAAATAAAGAATCTTGAATCTAGCTCACTAAACTTCTTGCTTCTAATTATACAGTCACCAACCACTATGTTGGGTATACCTGTTCAACTGCTTGTTATAGAAAATATCTATTCAACTCATTTAGCAGCTCATTTAGAAATGTAGAAATGGTAAAGATGACCTGCTGAAGCTCAAAGTGAGCATCAGAATGAGAAAGAAAGGCGGTTTCAATCTTTTGGAATGTGTTATGTTGTCAAATGGGGGTCTGAGTATTTCAGAAACTGCTTAAATGCTGGGATTTTCCCACACAACCATCTCTACGGTTCACAGAGAATGGTGAGAACTTTGAAAGAGATGAGCTACAGCAGCAGACTTCTGCCACTTCTGTCCTCTAAGAACAGGAGTCTATATTTCACACGGGCTCACCAAAATGTGACAGTAGAACATTGTAAAAATGTTGCCTGATCTGATGGATATCAATTTTAGCTGCAACATTTGGGTCACAATTTGGTGTGGTGTGAAAGCATGGATCCATTTTGCCTTGTATCAACTGTTCAGACTCCTGGTGGTGGGAAATGTTTTCTTGGCACACTTTAGCCCCATTAGTACCAACTGAGCATCTTTTAAATGCCACAGTCTCCCTGAGTATTTTTGCTGACCATGTCCACTCTTTTATGATGACAGTAGACCTATCTTCTGGTGGCTGCTTTCAGCATGATAACACACCATGTCACAAAGGTCAAATCATCTCAAACTGGTTTCTTGAAAATGACAATGAGCTCATTATACTCAGGTGGCCTCCACAGTCACCAGACCTGAATCCGATAGAGCACCTTTGGAATGTGGTTGAACGGAAGATCGGTATGTGCAAACTATCAGCTGTGTGATGCTATTGTGTCAGTATGAACCAATCATTTGTAAAATCAATGTCAGGTTGAGTTAAAGCGGTACTGAAAGCAAAATGAATACTAAAATGTACCTAATGAAGTGGCAGTGTATACTTCTAAGATTAAATTATGGATTGTGTGTATTCATGAAAATGGAGCGCATTTTTAGATATTAAACAGTTTAATTCTCTGTAAACTGTCCAGCAAATCAGGCGTTTGTTTATTTTTTTCACTGAACATTTAGACTTGTAATTTACCCGGTTCATTCACAACCACTACTAAACTCACATGTGTGGGCCAGAAGACCAGTCCTGCTGTAAATGAGTTCAGAAGACGATTTTTTTTTTTAAATTTATTTTTTTTAAAAGGCTTTTGCAATCCTTCGAGTGCAGTTCTGCATGCACTGCCACCAGAGGGCCTTATACACTTGGAACTGGCATTACATTTGAGACTTCTCTGCTTTATATTCAGCTTGAAATGTGAGAATTCACACAACCTCAGCAGTATCACCTGCTGGGTTTCTTAAAGTTAAGAAATGTACAGTGGTATCGCAGTATGAGTGGCAGGCTGAAACTCCAGGCTGGGCTCCCATGAATAAAACAGTCCGTGTGAAAAATCAAAGAAAAAAGTACAGTCACTGAAGTTTCAGGGACTTTCTGTGAACTTAACATCAGTGAATACATTTTGAATCTTCAGCAGAGTTTCAGAATCAAACATCCTTTATTTTATTCTTTTTGTTTTAACTCTTTAGCCATCGCGTGTCAGGTAAACAAAATAGTTATAGATATACATGTTTATGAAAACACGGCTGTCAAACAAGAGCTGCTGCTGAATAACAGAGAGAGCATTTTTATGTTGTCACAGACAGGCTGAATGAATCAGTGTAGCCGACCACAGATGGCCTGTGATTCCCACATTTTTATCTCTGTAAATGTAGACATTCACACTATCGCTACCCTTTGAGCCTTGGCACAAGTGATTCATACTTCTCATTTCAATAGAGTGATCAGATGGCTCACTCAAAACCTGCCAAACACACCTTTTGTTTCTGACCTAGATTTTTCAACTGCCTCCCAGTGTCAAAGGTAAACGTCAGTGGGTAGAAGAAAACATCCTTGAACAACTCAAACAGGAGGTACAAGAAAAGAGTGAAGAAGAAGAAGAGCAGGCACGGTTAAGCCTTTAAAACTTACTGGTAGAAGAATTAGAACAGCTGTTTTCAGATCTGAAGTTAGATAAAACACTTCTGTCTTCACACTCTCACAGAGAAAGCAGGCTCGAGATACTGTCTTGTCACTGTTTGTTAAAGCAGGCGTTTCTTTGTTCAGTCCTTCTTTTTTGCTTTCACAATGTGCAGTGTAGGCCACTCCTCTGTGGCTCATCCTGGAGGCTATTAACGCAAGATCCTTTAACAAAGTACACATGCAATTGTAAATGTGTTCAGAGGTTACCAGTTCAACTTTATTCTGGTAACAGACAGGTTCGCACAGGGGAGGGGGGCTTTGACTGTCACATGCTCAGAGGGCTGTGTTTCCCTTTTGAATCTTCTGTATCACAATCATGACCCTCATCAAAGTCAGACAGTCAGCACATCATTTTGTGGTTTTGTGTTAGTCTCTGCAGAAAATGGAAACAGAAAGTTATTTCCTTTGGCTTTTCACCTCAAAATGCAATACTTTATCACAGATCTGGTCCCATAAAAAAATAATGATTTAAAATTAATGTGATGCCAAACAAAATAGTTTGACCATCTTTCATGTTGTAGGCTATTAAATAAATGTTTAAAAAAGGGACCTATCATAGTGGAATCTTAGAATTAAATTTAACAATGTATGTATATGTATATACATAAATCTATAAAATATGATTTATACATTTGATAGAAATTGTGTGAAGCATCTGAAGCATTCTCTAAGTGGAAGTATAAATGAAGCAATGGAGAAAAAAAAATACATTTAATATACTAATAATTTAATATCACTAAAACATAAAATATATAAAACAAAGCAGCAATTCCAGTCAAAGGAAGTAGAAATGAAATACAAAGAGAACAACATTTGTGTGAAAATAAGGTTAAAGATAACGCTTCAAAGCTGAGGTTGATAATTAGACGGGTTTGTCTTGACAGGGGCAAGATATAGAAAGGTCAAAATACATCACATCTGTCTCAGTTATGTAGAAATCCAAATCTCGTTAAACATGTGTGCCACACGTGCTTAATGCTAGCAGAGTAGACAAACTTGTCTAAGTTGATGACAAAAACTGAAGAAATCTCCTATATGTATGAATATATATATGTATGTATATATTATTATTATTTGAAATGTGTAATCATTTTTGAAGTATTTTGGTGCTCTAATATTTTGCTATTTTACCTAAGTGTGAGTGCAGACGTTAAGTCACAGTCAAGACATTTGTGTGTGTGTGTGTGTCTTAGTCATACCATTTGACTGTCCGCATTCCTCACTGAGCATCCCTCCAAGTGTGAAGAGGGCAAAAACCAGGAGAGAAAACACGATGGTCAGCATCTCCAGCTCAGTTAATGAAGAGGCCATCTATTGACGCCTGCTCCCACAGCTGTACATTGATAGTTTCATCAGTGAGATCACCCAACATCATATGACACAGCAGTTTAAAATGAGAGAGAAACACTTACTTAACGAGGTGAAGGAGCTTGTGGATGTTGATCATCACGCAGCAGCTGCATTACACAACACACACACACACACACACACACACACACACATATACACTTTATGTTCTCTCTCTCTCACTCTCTCTCTCTCTTTCTCTCTGTGTCATGCACTTGCAAGAGCTGTGAAGAGCTGACTTACACGTCCCCTCTCAAGTTTAAGCGAGATCATATTAACCGTAATTATTAATGGTGCCCTGAGCCTCCCCTGAATGTGTGTGTCCGTGTCTGTGTGTGTTTTACACAGAAAGTCCTAACTCCAAAAGCATGCATTTTGATTTCAAGCGTGTTGCTTTTCCTGGGTTTGGGTCTTAACAGTGAGATGAAGAGCTTCATGTTTCTTTCCCACCATGAAGACATGCCTCAGTAACTGAAACTTTCTGTGGAAGAAAATGTTTTTTCTCAAGGCTTGTGATGTGGTAAATATGTACGCTGAAACCATGGCTGTCTTCAGTGCGAGCATCCAGTAAACACATGCTTGGATTCTTTTAAATGTACACTGACAAACTGAAGCTTTGCAGACTGTACCTGATAAAGAAATAGTGTTTGGAAAATTTGGAACCACAAAGAGTATTAATTCTGATTACCATTGCCATTATATGTTTTTGTGGTAATGTTTATTTTAGTATGTATATGTCAGTAAAAAGGATGTGGGTGGGCATATCTAGGGCATTTCTTTGACCACTTCTTCTTTAAAACCAAGGCTGTCACTGCTCTTAGCATGCAGTCGATGTTCTTGTGGTACAGCTCATTTGCTTTCAGCAAAAGAATCAGGAAATAAAAGCATAAGAACAGATAGTTCGAGCAGAGATATTATAGGAGCAATAATCCTGAATTTAAACCTTTTGGGGTACTTTTGGAACAGCAAAGATGGTGGTAGAAGCAGAACAGGAGAATGAAAATGAAGGTTTTAAGATTGTATTCCAGGGCCATAGTCATCAAAATCAAAGCAAATGTAACTGCTGATTTTGTGCATTCAGCTTTAATCTCCTAAAATTAAAGTTAATTTAGACGGTGCTTTAAAATAAATGCACAAATAAGAGTCAGGAGGGGTTTCGGGAAGGCTGACACTTGCTTCTTGACGAACTTTGATTAATGGGTCACTGCTCATGAAAATCATTCCACACATGAGAAAACAAAGAGTTTTTAGGAAATCCTGCAGTCTGGAGAAGTGAGAAACTAACAAACTGGAGACAGAAAGTTTAAGTTCAGTTCAACCAAAGCACAAGAGCATGTTCATTAAAAAAAGAAGGATTTTAAAAGACTCAAACCACTTAACTTATAACCTATAACTATAAATAAAGTGCTGTAATCCCAATGTAGTTTGGATGTAGAATATAGTTTTGAATGCTTTAATTAAAAAACACAACAAAACACAAAAAACACCTTCTTTTGAGAATAAATGCTTGCTGATTATCCGTAAAAAGCCAAACATAGAACTATTTCTATGTCCCCTGAGATGTGCAGCTTGAATGCTGCTATTTGTAATCTTCTGAATTTTATTGTCCATGTAGGCAGTTTGTGAACTCCACACTAACTCTGTTGAAAAAATGGTGGCATGCAGTGAAATACTGAATGCAATGATTCTGCAAGTCTTAAAAACCCTGTATTTGGTTAGAAGGAATGCAAAAACAACGTCTTTAAAAATAAATCTTATTTCTTCTTCTTATACTTGATTGCAACTATAGTGTGTTAAACTACTAAAATCCTTATAAAAGTGAGTGTCTTGTAATTTTACAGCTATTTCAAAATACCTTCACGCACACGCATCCATGTGCAAAAATACGTTTTTATACAGCTCTGGGCAATCCTTTGAAAAAATAAATATACCCCATGTGAGGCAGCATAACATAAGCAGCATGGAAAGTGATAGGATGACAGCATCTGCAGACTGTTCAAGTTTCTTTTAAGTGTTCTTTATTTTCTGGCGTTGCCTTTCAACAATTGTTCACCAAAACATAAGAGCCTGGCAGTCAAAATCTCACCTGCTTTATACAGAATTCAATTTACATCTGAACCTCATCAACCTCTACCATTGAGAAAACAGGGTAGACTAAATAACACAGTCTAGACAAAGAAACAGGAATAAAATCATTCTTCCACTTAACAAACTCATTTACCCAACTAAACAGTTTGAAAAGTCAATCTCTTCACACAGTCCGACTCACGAGTTTATTTTAAAGGAAATAAACAATTTTACTCAAAAGAAACACCCCTTCATTTTCGTTACACCCAATTGACATGATCAATAACATCATATCCTGTAAAAACAGGAAGTACTGGGGCGGCTCTTCCCATATACCTGTTTCACATATAGGACCTGCACAAAGGAACACACAGTGGTAAATATAACCAAGCTACATAAACAAATGAAAGATTCAAATCAACTAATGATTAAGTGACATTTAGCTTTAGGAACATTTGCACAGATGTAATGAATGTAACCAATGCTACCACAAACAGAGCCGGGATAGTATGCAGAGCCGAGGTTACATGTGCTTTGTTTACATTAAAGCATTATGATTGACTATAAGATAACAGAACACAAAATAACAATATGTGCAAGTGAGCAATGGTAAATGAATTCAGTCCTAGCCACTTTGTCACACCCCATGATTCAGTAGCTTGTAAAACCAGCTTGAGCAGATATAACTTGAATTTTGTGGAGAGATTTTGACCTACTCTTCTCTTAAATTCAGTTCATTGAGGTTTGTGGACATTTGTTTATGTGTTGCCAGTTTGCGGTCTGGACTTAGGCCGAGCCACTGCAACACCTCTGGTTTCCGTTTTTAGACATTTTGTCGTAGATTCGCTGCTGTGTTTGGCATCATTGTACTCTTTGGTCCGGTCACAGAGATGACCTCATATTTGACTCTAGAATACTTTGGTATTGAGAAGAGTTCATGGTCAACTCAACGACTGCACGGTACCCAGCTTTTGTGGCTGGAAAACAAACCCAAATGATCATCTCTCCACCACCGTACTTGACAGCTGGTGTGAGCTGTTGGTGCTGAAATGCTGAGTTTGGTTTTTAGGCCAGTTTGGTTTGGTTTGGTCTTGCAGTTTTCTTCAGATGCAACTTTGCTAGGATAAGCTAAGCTAAGCCATGCTGCCATGTTCTTTTTACTGAGAGTGAACATTTCCCAACAAGCCATACTTAGAGTCTGTAGAGTCTGAGATGTAGCTCTTAGATTTCTTTCAGTATTGCATGGTTTGACTGTGCAATGCTGGGATTTGCTTGGACGTCCACTCCTGGGGAGATTGTGGCACAAACTGTAAAAACCTCTGCTTTGATATAGGTGCTCACACAGATAATCATGTAAACAAGTTACCTTTGATTAGTTTTTCTGCATAAAGTCGTAAAGTAAACTTAAAGCTTGCAAGAAAATTCATAAAATGTAGTTTTCTTTGCCCCAAAATAAGTCTTTCAAAAGGCTCCTCTTAACCCTCATTTCTTCTCCTATTACAATTCAGGATTCTTTGCATGCCTTGTCTTTCATAATATCTCTGAAACTGGCCTGCCTGCATTCCAGAGCTGTCACCCACTGAAAAAACATTTGGAGCATTACAAAATGAATAATACAACAAAGCAGGCTCTTACCTCCTGAGCAGCTGAAATCCTGCTGCAACAGTGCAAAACCATTTGGACTCCTTAGCTCCCAAACACTCAGAGAAGGAGAAGGGGTGATGCAACACAGTGGTGCCCTGCACACTAATGGTACTCCATATAGTCACATATGATTGCTTATGAGCAGCCCAGAAATGGCTGTTCCATGATTTCCTGACTTTGATTTATCAGAATAAAGGATAGCTTTCCACTTCGCCTCAGTCCACTGTAACGCTGACAACGGATGAACATTTTTCTAATTCACTCATTCATTCATTCTTAATAATATTGCAGCTTCACCTTACAATATAATCTAAGAAAACTGGTTCAGTCTTTAACCAAGAAGATCATATGAAAGCGTATTTGTTGAGTTGTGATGTGTCCTCATCAAAAGCCCAGATGAATTTTTTTGTTTGTTTAGGCCTACTTTTGAGGGTTTATGTGTAACCTGTGAATACTGAGGTGCTTTATTTATTTTTTAAATGTGTCACATGTATGTTGTAACTTTTTGTCTCACAAAGTAGTTTGAGCTACTTTTAAAAAGTAGCAAGTTGCTCCTAGTTTAACTCCTGGCTGTAGTTTCTCCAATACTACCTGAGCATGTCTGTGAAGATGCCCCTGCTTTTCAGTAATCACTTTCAGTCACACATTTTCCAGTTATATCAATCATAATCCTCGTGACCCGAGACCATGTGAAATAGGATTACATCCTTGCCACCCACACACACACACACACAGACACACAACCACACACACAAACGCACTCTTTGAAGTGAAGACTGATATGGCTGGAGATTTCGCCTCTCATAGCGAGTCAGATATTAATATTTGTTTTGATTGGCTAACATGACTGAAGGAATGAGGTGTGTGTATGAGTGAGTGCTGTCCATGTGCACAAGTTGTGTAAGCTTATTAGCAGCACCACTGGTCTGAGGAGGAGATTGAGGTTAGTCTAAGCCCTAATCCTCGTGGACCTTATGCTTGTTATACAGCAACAAAATCCTGGCCCCTCCCCCTTTTGCAAACACACACAAGAACACACACTCTAACACACACACACACACACACACACATGCGCGCGTCACAACAACACAGTTTCCCTGCCTCCTTGTTTACTGCTCAGCTCCATCTCAACTCTTCCTCTCTTCTCTCGCTCTCAGCAGGAAAGCGAAAAAGGTGGAGGAAGAGGAGGAGGTGGTGGGCACTGTGGAGTAGTTTCCCAGTCGTCATGACGACCTCACACCCCACCATCCTGCTATCTTCTTGTTACCACGGTGACCTGATCCCGTTTCATCTCCGCTCTTCTTGATGATCCGGATTGGCTCGATAAATAAGTGCGATCCGGGAGTGCCTCTTCCTATTTCAGGAACGAGCTTGTGGACGCGAGAGCAGATCCCACGCAGGGACGCAGATTGGAGGACAGGACTGGGAATGCTGTGGGAGTAACTCCGGAGTGTTGCCTGGAAACAGCAGCATGCCAGTACAACAGATAACTGTGGTTCCGTCCAGGGACATAGCCAACAATGGCAAGAGCGCTCTTCGCTCCAAAGACAAGACCGAGGTGAGTCTCTGACCTCATAACTCAAAATTTCACTAAGGGTAAGTAAAGGCTTTGTGTGACCGTTGTGTTGTTGTTTTTTTGGTTAAGGCTTAAAAGTTGCATAAAGTTGGTGATTTAAGATTGCAAAAAAGTTGTTTCTGTTGTCAGAAGGCTGATGTAAATCGATTCAGTATTAATCTTGTGGACATTGTCTATGTGTGTGTGTGTGTGCGTGCATGCGCTTGTGTGCGTGTTTTTATCAACCTCCAGTTTCAGTTCCCAGGCTTTTCAGCTCACTCGCTAAACAACACACATGTACAGTATAGATGTATCACTGATCCCTCACTTGGGGTTTGGTGCTTTCAGCTTTGAGGTAGAGTCTGACATCATAGCTATCATGTCACAGACTGAAGGATTAAATTACATCACATCAGTTCACATCAAGTAAAATATCCCACAGTGACACATCATGGCACACACACAGCTGTAGGAGCTGCTGGAGCACAGTTCATATACGTAAGCATTTTTCATGCAGGAGAGCTCGCTAAACAAATTGAGTGGTCAAATTCGTCATCTTGATATTTAAGCTGTATACAATTTTAATATGGCATCAACTTATCCAAAATAACATTCCATCTTAAAAAAATCCTTGATAGCTGCAGTTCTTCAGTTGTTGATTAAAGTTTTCCACCATGAGAGGAATGGTTACATAATGTCAGGAATGGGCCTAAACTTGACCTCACTTCACTTCATGGTATGCTGTGGTACAAAAACTGCATCTGGTCACGGGTGATAAAGTCAGATGCATAGCATAGTGCTGTATTTCTCTGACAGTACTGATAAAGAACAGGATGAGTATAATGCCCATACATTATCTAACAAATAATACTCATGCATAATTTGTTGAATGAGTCTTCCCAGGCTAGTTTCTTTGTTTTTGATATCTCACTAATCATTACAAATCTGCTTATGAAACGAGAAATTGCTGACCAACTCTGAGTTTGAAATAGCTGCGCCAGCTTCCTCAGGTTGGTGCAGCATTGTGTTTTCTTCTTAATGTTGTAGAGCAGTCCCAAAAGTATACAGACTTTTGGAAATGTTCATCATTTCATTACATTGTGGGGGTTTTTTTGTTTTGTTTTGTTTTTTTGCAATTTTCCTTTTTTTTCAGTTGCAGCTGAAAACAATCCAGTGAAGAAAATACTGTTAATGGACTGAAAGTTAATCTGAATAAATCAACCATGATACATCATGTGTACCATTACTGTTTGGTTACACCAGTGGTTTAAAGCTGGATTGGTGGGACACACCCACCAGAGGTACCTTATTCTGCTTCTATTGCAGAAAAACCTGCAATAACTGTAATATCTAAACATTGGTGTTTGTACAGTAAGCTGTTCTGATCTTGTTTAAAAATGTATTCTACTTTTACCACAGGGATAGAATATTATTTTTGCACCAACAGTGTGATTCCTTGTTAGTGAGCTCTTAGCCAAAAACTTCTTGGGATGGTGTGCAGAGTGTCCTTAAAAGTTTGAGGAAAATGGATAACAAAAGAGCAGAAGAAGAAGTGGCAGGCCTAAAAAGCTATCTGCAGCAGATGAACACTATCTGAGAGTCATGTACTGAAGAAATAGGTATTTGCTGGATTTTTTTCTGACACAAAACCTGAGAGATGCATCCGGACCTTCAGCAGATCCATCTACTGTTGGAAGGGTGGCTGTCAAGAAGTCATTCTTTAGGAAGGGAAATGGGAAGAAAAGGTTGAGGTACATCAAATTGCAAAACAACTTCACTGAAAATCAGGAGCAACAGGTCTCATGGAGTGAATCCAAATGTTACATTTTTGGTTCAAATTATCATTACGTAAGGAGGAGGTCAGGAGAGCCTAGGGCCATTTGTAATGGTGGAGTTGGAGGCTCTATATGGTTTTGGGCTGCATTTCAGCCAGTGGTGTTGGAGATCTTGTTAGAACTGATGGATTTGCAGTACTGCATGAAATAAATGGAAATACAGTATATGAAGTAAAAACAGAGCTTGTACAATTTTGGCAAGCTTGTACGTCAGAATTTGGTATAACCACTTTTGATCATCAGCACAGCCTGAACTCTATTTCTTGTAAGTTTTAAAGTCGTCTTCGGGTATATTTCTCCAGGCTTCTTGAAGGACATTCAGAGCTCTTCTTTGTATGTTGGCTGCCTTTTGTTCTGTTCTCTGTTGAGAAGATATCACGCTGCTTCAATAATGTTGAGGTCAGGGCTCTGATTCATGACTGATGGTGTTTTATCGTCTGTTTTTCTATCCAGGTATGTTTTTACTGCATGGGCAGTGTTTTTGGGATCATGGTCATGCTGAAAAACGATGCTGTTGCTAATCCGACACTTTCCAGATGGTGAAATGCATAATTGTTACAGTTGGATTTCCATGTTTTTAAATGCTATGGTTTGTGCTCGTAAAGCACTGAAACACTGTTCCTTTCTACCATATTGATCTGCATCTTAAGACGATCTGTTTATGGTTGATATTTGGCTAAGGCTTCAACAAAAAACAAACAAAAAAATATGTTGTTGGAACAATCAGAGCTTGATAATAAAGTCAGGATTTGCTGACAGTTGTTGGTCAGTTTGGTCTGTGACTCTGGGTTTCTTATGGAATTGTATCTGTTGTTTTCACCTGAACTTTCATTGTGGCTCAGTGAACACTTTGTGTTATAAAGACGTGCTCTGAGGTTGTTTAAAGCTGAGATTTTGTCAAATGCACCGCTTTCAAATCTAAAGTGTGCAGCTGCAGGGTCATGGCTGGTTGTCTAAATGTGGCTGTAGGTGTGTTTGATCGTATGCCAAAGTACAGAACCAAAATACATTCCTCAGTCCACGCTATATCACTTAATCCCCTCTGAAGAAACATGCACATGTCCACACACAGACTCGCCAGAGTCTCTGCTGTGCATCAGAGCCAGAGTGCCAACAGAGGATTCGAGGTTCAGGTGAGCGACAGCAGTATGCTACCTCTGAAACTTCACTTCATTACTGAAGAGCTATCAGTTATAGCTTATAGAAGCTAAACCTAGAGGAATTATGTGTTTTGCTGGAGTCTTATGATGGTCAGTTTCTTATTGCCCTGTTTTGCTGTGGCATTTAAAAGTTGATGCACTTAAAAAATTAGGTGGACTTAGGAGTCCGTGTATTTTCTCTAAGAATTCATGACCAAAGTATTTTTGTGTGTGTGTAGCCCTGATATTAGGAATTGTAGAATAGCATTTAATCCTCTGTCTTTGAATAGTATATTTTGAATCTTTGTTATGTACCAGTGCTATGAACACAGTCATTATTATGTTATTATGGTGCTTTATGCTCGTCTGCTAAGGGTAAAGCTTCTTTTTGCTCTTCTCTTGATTAACCTTTGTTGTCACATAGATGTATTTCGAATTGATGTAATGTCCTCTCGTTTAGAAAGGCATCAAACTATTTTACATATTCACACAATGAGCAACCTAGAAAACGTCTATAAATACACAAAGTGTGACTTTGTCTGCTAGACTGCTGTTGTGCAGTTAGACACATCTCACCCCTCCATCATTTTGTGTAAAGCATATTGTGCACATGAGCTTTATAAAAGACAGGTTCACTTATCTGATTGGGTCTGGGCAGTATTTATTTGTAGGTGTAGGACAAACTTGGGCTGCCTCCCTTGTTTTTGGCCTCTTTTCTTACCTGAGAGGTGCTTCTTCTTTGTTTGTATTTACACTCCATCAAAGGAAGCGTGCTTGAACTGTTTGGGCTTTGTTGGCCTTAGAAGGGTGAAAGACTCAGTAGCAGGGTATCGATAAGTTGTAGCAACTCACACATGATGTGTTTTGGAAGACTGAGCTTTATCTATGAGTTAAGGTTGGTCCCAGATGTGTTTAGCCAAGCACAGCACAAAGACTAGAAGCAGGAGGAAACAGTTAGCCTGGCAGGCTCAAGTCTGTTTCCTGTTGATTTCTTTTTTGTTGTTTTAAGCAATGTTAAACACTATTTAGAGCAACAGAATGCAAGGAGGATTAATCCCCCCATCTATTACTTTTTAAAAATAATAAAACAGCACATACATGTCCATGCACATCTTTTCCAAAAGACATTCTAGTTTGGTAAAATAAATCAGTTTTGTTGGGAAAAGTCTGCTTTAGGCCACTGGTTGTGTAGCTGATGTTGGTTGTGTTTTGGGGGTAAGCATTAATTTTAATGGAAAAAACTCCAAACAAAATCAAGATCTCATTATTTCCTTTCATAGCTCTAGTCTTTGATCACCCACTTCAGGGTTTTTTGGGGTTTTTTGACGCATTGAGGTTTACCACAACACAAAAACACAACCTGACTGGAAGGAATTACACGACTAACAGGCATCAGTAGTTGTATCTTCTTAGAAATACCCTTTTTGTTCTGAAACTTTGGAAAGATGACGTGAGTAATTATAACTGGTCACATACATGTGAACACGTGTCCATCTCCTCTAAAAGGCAGAGGAGTGTTTGCTTCGACTCCAAGCAGGACTGCACTGATTTAAAAGTGGCCATCAGAAAATCCCTTGATCAGCTTACATGATGCAGTTCTCTGCTTGTCAGTGTCTCTTATTTATTTCAGTGATTTTCACAGAGTGTACCTACAACTGTGGCTGTGTGTGGGCTGATACATGCAAGCTCAGGTTTTCCTATTTTATGTCAAGTATTTAAAAAAAAATAGAGCTATGGAAAAACCTCCCACATTTAACATTCCAACTTTGAACTCCACAAACATCCTGTAAGATACATAAAACGTAACAAATTTAACCCCTGTAATACTTTCATACTGACAGGTGTTATAGATATCCTACTTGCAGACATCGATGGTGGAGTTTGTGGTGTTACTACCTTTACATATATGTGCTGTCAGCTGCTGTATTTTTGTTTTTGTTTTTTTGAAACCTTTCTTTGTTTATTAGTGTCAAAGCCATCAGGGTTGTGAAATATTTTAATAGTTATTACTCTTGGAAATCCCAGCAACACAACCGACTTCATGTACTTTTATAATTTTTTCCCCAAACTAATATCGGTCATGTCCAAAGCGGGGTCACACATTCGGACAAAAGTGGGTTTTAATTCCCTCTGAATGCAGTCCTAATCTGAAAATCATGTATATTGCCACAATTTAAATTCAGGGAGACTTTAATATTTAGCTGCATTAACTCATGTAAGCCCTGGACAGAGACGTTTGAGGAATGAAAGTATCTTCTCGGATTTTAATTAACACCTCAGTGTAGACAATATGATATTAGGATCAGATGGGTACTGGTTTTGGGAAAAGTTGCAGTTACATCTTTGGTTTTAGGATTTATTGACAGAATGAAAAATACAGCCAGCTTTATCCCTGATTTCCATTGTTTTATTAACTCCTGCCAGTTCATTCTCCACTGCCCACCCACTGCAGTAACAGACAGTTGGTAGGTTATACAGCTTGAGCTCATTGCATGCATGATACTTGAAATAGTATCCAGCAAATATCCGCAACTAAGCCAGATTTAATCCCATAATGCAGGTGCAAAGGTCCATGTGGTTGAGGATAAAAGTGAACCAGAAAAATAACTGCTTGCTGTGACTGCTTCGGTTCATCTGCGTTACTTATTCAGCAATCTGTAGCTTTCCCAACTCACAACCAGCTGATTTTATTTAAATTGAGCGATGTTGTTGATGTGGTTCATATGTAAACTAGAAGCTAGGTTTCAATGATATGATGGCACCAAATTATTATGGAGAAGATATTTTCCTTCTTGGTGGTTCACCAGCTGGTCGTCACTTGGTAACTCCCACTCGCCACCATCTCATTGGTAAGTAAAGCTGCTGCAGGCTGCAGATGTCTGCTGGCGAAGCCCAAGGTCTAATAGGTGAGTTCAGACAATCAGCGCTCAGGGCAGATTCTAGAAAAAGTGCCTTAAGTTGCCTTTAAATAGAGACACATTGCAGAGCAGCATCTTGTGCTCTTAGCGGGACAACCAGGTAATAGGATTGGCTGGCTTTAGCTCAGGTCACAATGAAGCAGCAAGGACATGAGGCTGTGCACGACTCTTGATGCTGGATTTTCATCGGTAAACACAGGAGGACCGATCAGCGCTGAATACCTGCTGGTGTTAAAAGCAGCTTAGTTTGATTAAAGGAGTTTTGTTTTTATTGCAGATTTAAACTTTAGTGTCTTTTCTACGAAAAGTGCAGCCACATTTCTCACCTCGCCTATTTTTGGAGGTCTTGGTGTTGGGTGGGTGGGGGCAGGGGGAAGATTTAAACTTTAGTTTGAAAGTTAACAGCGTGCCTGATGTGTGTAATCATTTGATTTAAATTATAATGATAGCAGTTTGAAGGTGAAGCAGCCAGGTGATTTAGAAGTTATTGCTAAAGCTATTATGCAGCATTCATTTCTCAAAAAAAGGAAATAAACAAATATAAATAAAAAAAACCCTTTTGCTGCTTTTCTGTGCATTAATATTCACCTTTTTGAACTTGATATGGGCATATTTGAGTAGTTTAAAAGACTTTATCTATCATTTTCATACACAGGAAGAAAAAAAAAGCAGCAGCAGCTCTGCAGCAGATTGCACTAAAACATATTGGGGTGAATCAGCCATTAGCTGAAGTCGACACAAGGGCTGTAAAATATTGTTCCAATATGATTTTATGGTTCTGTCTGGTGTTGTGTGCCAAAGAAATCATTGGTTTAAAAGCCTCAGGCTCCACAGCTGCTGCGCACTATTAAAGCATCACATCCTTCAGCGTGTTTATTGGGCTCTAATGATTTTCTGTCTCTCCATCTCCCCTGCAGGGGAGGAAGGCACCTGGGCGCTCAGGGAGTCGATCCAGCAACATCTCCAAGGTAACTGTTAAATATCGGTGCTTAATCAAGGTCACAGTTCATAGTGTACGGTAGCATTGCATAGGAAAGCGCAGTTTGATGTGCGAGAATGTGGTTAGGGTGTGCGTCACACTTAGAGTAGAGATGGATGTTCACAAAACATCAAGTGCACACTGATGCATGACTCACACAGAGTACTAAATTATCATTTAAGCTCCATTAGTTCAGATTTCTCATATAAACATCAATCATCATTTGAAAAGCTACAGATCACTTCATTTTTTTTATCACATCTATAAGTCTTTTCTATTTTCTTTTTCGCACGGCCTTCAAATAAACCCTCACGCTGGTTTTTAGCAGCACTAGGCAGCTGTTTTTAACAAAAACATTCTCAACGGCTGAAGACTCTCTTCAGTACATTCCGATGAATCACCTGAGACTAACCCCGATTTGAAAGTAGAAATCATAACACGGAAGTTAAGTTTTTTACGTGACGAGAAATGCAGCTCAAAAAACTCTAGTTACTCTACTTTTGCCAGAGGCGGAAATAAGCCGTTGTTTGTTCACATATTAGCTAAAAGAGTTTTAAAAAGAGGCAGCGATTTACAGTTTAATATGGGTGCATAAATGAGGTGCAACCTACTCAGTGTCACTGATTATTGAATGCAAGCACAGTGGAAGAAAACTGAAAAGATATTAATGACTTTTCAAACATAATATATGAAATTATCTAGTATTATGTTAGATGCCCTATGGTCTACAGTACTAGGACATCACTCCCATTCCTGGTGATATCATAAAAGTCTGAAGTTCACTCATTAACAAACATTTTTGCAGTGTGTAGGAGAGAATCTAAAAGAGCTGTGCTCACATTTTGCAGCTGTTGTCCCTCAGAAATTAATAATTCACCTTCAATTTTATTGTAGTATTTTATATATATCTACTGTCTATAATTTATGCATTAGGTAAGTTTAATGCTCAGTACCTACAGTAAGAGTTACAGTAAGGGGTCAACCACATGACAAATGACAGTACATTAAGGAGTATGTTTGATACTCAAGTCTTAGGTTTTGGGGTATTTCAGGAGTACCTTCTACAAAAAAAAAATAAATGAATAAAAATGCACCCACATTTGAGCACCAGTAAACATTTACTGGCACCTGATTCATAAAACAATGTGTGATTGGTTGTTTAATAACTCATAAGTAATTGTAGAATGCACTAAATAGAGGATGTTGGTTGTTGCAGGCTAGCAACTCGACTGCAGGGCTTACTACAGCCTCAAGGACATCCATAACACCATCCGCTCAGGACATATGCAGGTAAGATTGGCTTCTCTTGCAGTTACAGTTACCTGGGAAGAAAGACTCCATTCCTTGACTATCTGCAAATATCTGTTCAAACATCTCTTTTAAAGCCAGGAGCAGCCAGGCTTCTCTCTGTGATATTAACATGCACTCTTCTCCTCTGAGTGGGAGACTGAATTAGCATGGTCGGCTGCACCCCGAGGGCATAACAAACTTAAAATGTGTGCTGTGGCGCTCCCATAGCGCAATCAATGGGGGGAAGATGACTGATTGCAGAAATGGAAACCTTCAGCTTGTCATACCCACTGGTGCCGTGTTGGCCACACTGACAGGCTCAGTCCTTTGGCTTCATGGCCAAAATGAGGCTGTGTGTGTGTGTGTGTGTATGTGTGTGTGTTTGCACCTCAGTTTGCTATCCTAAGTTCAGTCCACGTTCACTGCCTGCTTGTTTGATTATTTAGCCTGATCATAAGCTTTAGTTTCCATTCTGTTTCCTGTTATCCATTTCCTGTTTTGCAGGGGCAGTTTCTGTCCAACTACTCTCACCTTCAAATGAAACAGAAGCTGTGTTAGCAACCTCTAATAGCAAATAACTCTTTGTTATCCACATTAATTAAAGAAGAATGAGATATTCAGTGACCATAATGTGTTTCCAAGTATAAGAAAGAAATCATGGGCAGCCCGGATTCTGTCACTTAGAAATTAACCTGAATGAGAGCAGAAAATATATAAAGAGAAGTGTCATTTTACCGTAAATACACCTGGTTAACTGATCATCAGCAAGTGTGCACCTCTATAAAAGCAGAGGTTTTGGGAGTTTTCTGCTCTGAAGTATTCAGGTGTGCGTTAACACAATATCGCAATCTTCTACACCAGAAAGCCTGAAAAAGAAAAGAATCAGTGTTGCAATGGTCCAAAGTCCAGACTTTAACCTTACTGAAATCCTTTGGTGGGCCTGTAAGAAAGCTGTGCATGAACAAATGCTGACTAACCTCAAGGAACTGAAGCAACACTGTAAGGAAAGGTGGGCGAAAATTCCTCCACATTGATGTGAGAGACAGAAAACCATTGCTTCGAGTTATTGCTGCTGAAGGTGGTTCTACAACATACTGAATCATGGGACTTAGTTTCTTCATTTTTGTTAAATAAATAATGATACGTGTCATATGTTGTTCTTCATTTCAGTACAAAATATTATTTTTATTATATCCTGATATATAAACTCTTAGAATTGATGTGGGTGTCAATTCTGCAGGATTGTTCAGAGGAACAGATGTGGTGCTTTGGAGTCTTACAGGTCACTTTCTTTCATTTCTATGGCTAATGTATCGATGGACCTGTTCATCTTTATTCTCAATCTGTATGATTGCATAGCACGAGTTAAATCCTTTACTTGTTAAGTAATCGAAATCAAAACTGGTAGCATAAATTGTTGCTAGTAAATTGACTTAATCTTTAAAATCATGCAGCTATGTTTCAGCCCATTGCTTTAGTTATGACACAGTTATGTTTTTCCATCTTGTTTCACCTTATTTCATCTCCATCTGTGTGTGAATGTGTGTGTGTGTGTGTGTGTGTGTGTGTGTGTGTGTGTGTGTGTGTGTGTGTGTGTGTGTGTGTGTGTGTGTGTTTTATGTGGCATGTGTGTGTGTGTTTAGTTCTGGACAGCTGTCCCGCTTAGAGGAGGATGCGTCTGAGTCACGCAAACACAAAAAGCACACACACAACTCCTCTGCAATGACAGTCACTGGCACCACTCTGGGCTCATCGGCTCAGGCACAGAAAAAGCAGGTGAAGCGACGTCACCGCCGCAAGAGAAGCAGCTGCACGGCCATCGACTGCGTGGAAACCAATGGCAAGCAGGACCACAGCGACCGGAGCCTCAGCTCTGACCGTAGTGAGCTGGGCGAGAAGAGGGAGCGCTCCTTCAGGAACCGGAGGGATCTCCCACCTCGCTTCCGGTGCACAGGTGCGCCGCCTTCAGACTCCTCTGAGGATGAGGCGTGCCGCGAGAGCCGCAGCTGGAGCAAAGAGAAAGCCAGAAGAGCGCGCCGCCGCAGCGGGAGCAGCCGGGACAGGGAGGTGATGAACGCACACAAAGGAGGAGAAGACAAAGCCGAGATCATGGAGCTGCAATCTGTGGGCTCAGATGAAGGGAAAGAGAGTCAACCTCTGATGGAGGACAGCAGCGGCCTTAAGAAGCGCCACAACCACGGGAGCTCAGCGAAGAGAGACGGCCATGCATCGCAGAGGGATCGATCGCAGGGCAGAGATAAGGATACGAAGAGCTACAAATCACAGAGCCCAAGAGGCAGCTCCTCATTGGCCGACGATGGCGAGGAGCTCATCACCAAGAGATACCAGGAGAAGGGGTCAGGGGGCGGGGACATGTCAGTGCCCACACTCCAGAAACACTGTGATGCGAATGGGAACACACCGCATCCCTGCTCTGATGACTCTGAGCTGGAGGTCTGCAGGTTAGTTACACGAGTGTGAAAACTGATCATGTACTGACACCAAGTTTATCTTCATTGCCCAGATGAGGCCAAACAAGCAAAGCCAGAGAGAGGCACTAAAATAACACGGTGCAGAGACTGCAGGTCATTTCTCCTCCTTATGTTTGTATGCAGGATCTGCCACTGTGAGGGGGACGACGAGTGTCCGTTGATAATGCCCTGTCGCTGCACGGGAAGCCTCAGTTTTGTTCATCAGGCCTGTCTCAACCAGTGGATCAAATCCTCCGACACTCGCTGCTGTGAACTCTGCAAATTTGACTTCATCATGGAGATGAAGCTCAAACCTTTAAGCAAGGTACGCACACACTTAGGTCTTCCTGAAAAGCGTTAAGCGCTGAGATATGCAGGGCAGTTCTGAGCGTGTTTCTTTGTCTCCCTCCTGTGTTCGCCCCTCTTTCTTCCAGTGGGAGAAGCTACACATGTCAAAGAGCGAGAGGAGGAAGATCTTCTGTTCAGTGCTGTTTCACCTGATAGCGATAGTGTGTATGTTGTGGTCGGTCTACATTCTGGTGAGGAGAACTGCTGAAGAGATCCGACTCGGAAAGAACGGTCAGTGCCTTCCCTTCGCCTCCCCGCCGCTCACACGCCAGAGTCAGGCAGCACGCAGTATATACGGTCCCTGTGGTGTCTCCTTCACATTCACTGTTTGCACGTGAACACATGTGTAGATCTATATTTATAATTCTCTTTCTGAGTTAAAACGTTTCTTTGTCTGCGGATATTTTGTCTTTTTTAAAATGAGAATTATGATTGAATGTCACGTTTCACCCACTTATTTTGTTCACTTTCTTTTTCTGGGTGTGCGTGGCGTTTGTTAATACACCGTATGAGCCGTAAAATCCCTCGGATTTCACCTCTTCTCTTATAGAATAACTGACAAATACACAGAATTAGTAAGAACTCCTAAAATGGGTGCATTAATGTGTGGGTGTTGATTTCCTTTTCATTGATTCATTCATACAGATGGCATGAGTGAGTGGAAAGGAGTTTCCACTCATTCACACCGAGTAGGTTTAACTTCTTTAATGTTTCTTTTCTGGTGTAGTCGGTTACTTATGGCTGGTATTGATGTGGGTGGAATGGATTTATACAGGATTATACCATGCAAAGTGTATTAGCTTCAACTCTACTGGTACAATATGTCAAAGAAGACAGTGTGCATAATCCACTCTCCACATGCCCCCACAGCACCCCACAGGGTGCCTTTAACCTGTAGGTATGTGCACCTGCCTGACTCTGGTTAAGTGATTTTAAAAAGTTTCGCCTGTTTGGGTATACTAGGTACATTATATATTAGGTGTTTTACTGTGATAGTCGTCCCTAAAGGTCTCTCTGCACATTAGACGTCCTGCTCTAGTGTGGAAGACGGACTTTTCTTTTAAACATCCTCAGCACTCTTGAAGAGTTAACTTTTAGTTTCTCAGACACTCAGTTTATACCATGTTCATGTTTGAAAGTCTCAGAGTAAATGTGTGAAATTGATCTGTAGATAAATTGTGTATGGGTGTCATAACTATGCTGCTGAACTGAGCATGTATAGCAATTCTTGTGGTATGGCATCATGTGGCCAAGCAACTACATCGCGCTTGCTATATTAACTGGCCACTTTATTAGGTACATGTATTCAACTGCCAATGAAAAGAAATATCTAATCAGCCAATCACATGCCAGCAACAGTGCACTGAGGTAAGTAGACATGGTCAAGATCACCTGCTGATGTTCAAACTGAGCATCAGAATGAAGAAGTAGGGCCATTTAAGTGACGGGACGCGTCATGGTTGTTGGTGCCAAATGGGCTCATCTGAGTAGTTCAGAAAGTGTTGATGGACTAAGATTTTCCCACACAATCACTGTGCAGCGGTTCTCTGGAACGAAATTCCTTGTTAATGCCAGAGATCAGAGGAGATGGGCCAGACTGCTTTTGTCCCCTTATGACAACAGTTATCTCCTGATAACACACCATGTCACAAAATGGTCAAATCAGTGTATTAACTGTACTCAAATGGCCTCCACAGTCACCAGACCTCAGCCCAAAAGAGCAGCTTTGTGATGTGGTGGAACGAGAGATTCACATCACGAGTGTGCAGCTGACAAATCTGCAGCTACTGTGAGATGTTGTCGTGTCAATATGGACCAAAATGTGTTTCCAGCACCTTGTTGAATCTGTGCAATGAAGAATCAAGGCAGGTGTACCTAATGAAGATGAAAGTCAGTGTTAACGAATATAAAAGAGCTTTTAGTTTAATATGTCATTTTTGTGTTTCTGGGGAAATTAACATTAACTGAAAATGTTTCAATTTTATTATAGTCAGATTTTTATTGCATTAACATGCAGTAAAAGTCAGTGTTACCTTACTGAACAGAAATCTTTGCATTTTTTGAAGTAAACTGTCGACGCTGGTGCCTTTTCTTTTGACACTGGCCAAATTGTCTTTCTAGGACTGTTTGTTTGCAGGAATATCTTTGTCAAGTCTGCGATGGGTTTACAGGAAGTTATTTGGACAAAGGTGACACATTTTTTGGTAATTCTGAGAGAAACAGCTACCAGATTTATTGGAAAGTGAAACCCAAAGACCAACTGTCTGAACAGACAAGGTTTCAGATGTTATACTTCAAAGACAGGAAGGTTCCCAACACAGCCTCAGAGTACAGTCTCTACAACATTAATATATTTTTTTAAAAACAGCCGGATGGAGAAAACCATCCATCCATCCATCCATTCGCTTCCGCTTATCCTTTTCAGGGTCGCGGGGGGCGCTGGAGCCTATCCCAGCTGTCATAGGGCGAGAGGCGGGGTACGCCCTGGACAGGTCGCCAGTCTGTCACAGGGCTAACACACAGGGACGGACACCACTTGGAAACTAATGCAAAAGTAATTTGCATGGTACACTACTTATAACTGAAATCTGTGACTAGAGGAGAGGTGAAATGGAGATCTCTCAGGAATGTGAAGATGATGCGATTGTTGATCAGTATCCTCTGATCCACGAGTTATCCTTCAAGTCACAGTTAACACCCCTCAGTGCTCTTCTACATTCATGGTTGTGTTCAGTGGTGGTGTGTGTCGTGTTGTGTTTACAATGTAGGACGTAAGAGTAGATGCAGAAAAATATAGATATTCTCTTTATCCATATGTTATAAAATCATAAGCATTAATATTTAGAGTATTTCTACAGTGTTTGCACAATAGAATAGTTTTCTCCAGAGATTAAAAAGAGAAATCGCTCTTGATTGCAGCCGAATTATGGAGAGTTTCTCTTCTGAAGTACTATACGCCGCAGGGTAAGCACAGCTCTGCACATGCCACCATCATGATCCCTCACACGTCTGCGAGGGGCACTAACAGCTGCTGTGTGTGTGTCGGTGTCCTTTCAGGTGTGCTGGAATGGCCCTTCTGGACTAAGCTGATTGTGGTGGCCATTGGCTTCACGGGTGGCCTCATCTTCATGTACATCCAATGTAAAGTCTACCTGCAGCTGTGGCGCCGCCTCAAGGCCTTCAACCGCATCATCACTGTGCAGAACTGTCCCGAGAAGGACCTGCACAACCCCCAGGCCTGGCACAGCACCATCGCCAATGGCAGGCACGAAACCGTGGAGGTGCCGGTCAGCCAGGCCCTCGCCCAAGCTCCGGCAGCGCCGATGGACTCTGACACGTCGGTGGAAGCCGCTGTGGCACCGGCGCAAAACCCTGTTTGACTTATCTCCTCCCGCTCCGAGAACAGTCCCTAATCCCACTCTGCTCATGGTAATGTCGTGAGCACAGTGAGATTTGGACTTGTGCGGTGTTGTAATGCTGTTCTCAACTTCCGTGGGTGCTGCTGGACAAACGAACTGATCCGGTCCTTCAGTGATCCAGAAAAGTTGGGGTCAGAAGGGCTTCACGAAGAAAGGAGGAGGAGCAGAGTGTGGAGAGAGGACAGAAAACAAAGCCATCGGCACAGAACGCTTGTAAAGACCGTGTTTTGTGGTTTACTGACACCATTTTATCCCTGTATGCACTTTCTCAACCTGCACTGAGTTAAAGATGTGAACACCCTGCAGATGCTCATCAAAGGTCTCAGTATGTTTCAAATGAATCACACATATGACTCGTAATCAGTCCCCACATCAGCTGATCGCTCAGCTGACACTCTGTCACACATCCACAGGGCGGGACATTTAAGCTGCTTCAGCCTTTACTACCCAGCTTCTCTGATCTGCTTTCAGTGATGCTGCCACTGCTCTGTAAGGGGGACTTGCTGCTGCTCTTGGTGAGAGCTGCGAAGTCCTAGAACAGAGCCTACATAATCCTGATTGGCCCAGCTGAAGCTTCGCATGAATTGTAGAATCAGAGATACAACATTATAGCAGATGAGGGCTACTCTGAAACGCTCCAGATTCAGTCACTATAGCCAGGGTGCTGACTCTGATATCTGTAACACATCTGTGCCCCTGGTGTTCACTGCCATTAAGAGACTTCTCCATTTAGAAGTTGAGCTGCTGTCGTATTTTTGAACAAAACATATGAACCAATCACTTTACACCAAGTGCAGATCTATGACCCGCAGACACACTACTCAAAGGTTTTTAATGAATTTGGAAAAGTTGTCAAAAGTGAGAGTGAGGCAGGATAAAAAAACAAAAACAAAACAATAGCTTGAGCTTGTTTTAAACCTGACTGATCGGGCCTGTGTGACAAGCTCTGAAGCATACTGAGGCCTTTACTCTCCTTTTAGACAATCAGGTCTTCAGACACCAAAGAGTCAGATGTTATAAGTAGAGAAACAGATTGTAAACTGAACCTTTATCTCAGTCTGAGATCTAAAAACGTAATAGTCTGAAAGTTATCGTCAGATTATTTGTTAAAATAGAAAGTCTACAGTAGCCCAGTCGTTTGCAGCTTCGGAGGTCCTGAGCTGGACAACCTTTATTTATATGTCGATGTAACTAGAGCTTTCATGGTTTCCACCTATTCATGTTTTTACATTAGATTATGAGCATTTCTCTTGATTCGAACCGACACAAAGTCGGCCTACTCAAAGCGACTGTTACTCACACGTCCAATTTTATAGTCTCGATTTGGTTTCTCACCTCACAGATAATACAGTTTCCTCTGTGTCTTAAACCCACCGCAACAGCTTTTTTCTAAATAAAAAGGAGCATCCTGGTTACATGAAACACATATTTGTTTGTGCAATAAATGATGAAGGTAGTAACCTCTGAAAGGCTGGCGTGAAGTCACTGAGAAACTTTTAGCAGGAGTTCAGACTAAAAAAAAATAAATAAAAAAATGTGACTTTGCTATTTGAGGCTGTAGCACCATCTCGTGGACGGTCCAAGAATAGCAGCAGCATCTTCTCACACATCACATTAAGCGTGCTGAAAGGAAGTCTTAATACTCCAGCAGCTCCAACATAAAGAGTCTCAGTGGGAGTCTGAAATCTCATCCATTTGCTCACAGTCCAAATCGCTTCCATCTTCCTCATTATCATCATCATCATCCTCTTGATCCTGCTCGCCCTCGTGTTTCTCTTCCCCTTCCTTCTTTGACTCTAAACTTTTGTTCGAGACCTTGCGCAGTTTAATATTCGGAAGTTTCTTCAGGTCCCCAGTCCACTCTCTGCAAAATTTTAAAATGCAACAACACTAATGACCAGTCTTCAAAATCGAATCATTTCAAGTTCAGACTTAAGAGTCCATATATACACTTTTATCAGCTGATCAGTCAATCTGTGAAATGATGGAAGCTGAATAACTATAACATCTTTTCAAACAAAGAGAAACAAGAGGTTGAGTTTAGCTCATTAAAGCTTGTCCACTCACCTAAAGGTCTTCAGATGTTTTCCATTGATGATGTCCGGGATTTCTGAAACACCGCAGCGGAGGATCAGACAGCTTTACAGCCAGAGGTGTCTATAAATTACTCGTTGGTTTTTTAAAAACCAAGACTCACCGAAACCGACGCCCTCAAACTGTGCCCGCTCTCGCTCGATGGTCTGTTTGATTACGGCCTCTCTGGCGCCATGGAGACGACCCTGCCGACCTTTGATCCCATTCATGAGTTCAATCTGCTCAAGTTCAGAGTCAAATCTGTGGAGGTATCTGAAGACAGAAAACATACTACTGTTCATACACTTTGTTGCTTCATTTTATTTTAGATTCATGTACAAGTATTTCATGAGTTTAAAATACTTTCATTGGGGGAAAAAATGTAATTTATGCATAAAGTCAATGTTTACAGCGTTTAACCTTCTTCTTCATGAGTTCTGCAGTTCTTTGTGTCGTGCAGGATATCAGTGTCCAGGCAAAATCCTGATTGATTGTGATCCATTCCTGGTTCATCAGTGCTCCAAGCTCATCACAGTTTCTGGGGTTCTGCTTGTTCACCTGTTTTTTTTTTAAGGAGTGTAACTAGATTCTTGGTGGCATTAGGATCTAGGTAGTTAATTTGATGATCTTCAAGCCGCTTAGTTACCATTTTTTCCTTGGGACACGGTGCTCCTTTTGCTGGAAAATGCAAAGATTGTCACCAAACTGTTCTGGGAGCGATAAAAGAAGCTGGTCTTTTAAGATGTTTTTATTGGCAACAAACTGATCGACTTGGGAACACAATGAGGATTTTCCCCTGACATGGATATCCAGCACACCATAGAGAACTGCAGAAGTTATGAAGAAGAGTCAGTGCTGTAAATTACTTGCTTAAACTGTTATTTGTGTGACCACAAAAGAATCTGAAACTCATAAAACACACATATGATTGAGCTGTATCTTAGTTTCACATAAAAAGGAATAAATTCAAATGAAAACCGGAGGAGCAAAATGCACAAAGCACAAAATTAATACCACGGCTCAAACTTTTGGTTGTGATTGTTCAAGGTAATGGTTTCTGTTTATAGTCGGAGTGGAACCGACCAATCATGGTAGAGGGGGGTTGGGTTCATGCAGGCTGGAGAATAAAACGAGGGCTCTATTTGCCCAAATGAAATCATCACCTGCTGTCTGATGACGATGTAGTGTTTTGTAAACAATGGCCAGCTGATGGATGATGAAGTCTTAGCCCTGAAAACATGAACTGCTCTCACCAGAGACTCGGGCAGCTCACAGACTGGCTGATGGGCTCACAGTTTAATGCATGTATGGTCTCTCTCTCTTTTTGTTTGTGCACTTCCAAATGAAAAATAATGTACTGCAAAATCAAAATGAGCATAAGCCCAGCCAAACCTCTCAATGATGTCGCAGGCATCTTTTTTTGTGTAAGTCGCCTTAGCTGGATCCAGCTCACTCTGAAACCACAAGAGCTTCTCACCTGTGATTGGACATACAAGAAAAAAAGGAAAGAAAACATCAATAAACACCTTTTTCTTTTTTGCTCTTGCAATAACATGAACAAAAAGCTTGCTCTCACCAATGTTGCTCAGACGACTAGCTTTCTCAGTCTTCTGCCTGCAGCATCAGAAAGAAACCAGTTAAACCTCCTTTAAATCACCACGCAGACGCTGTTTACGTCACACAAGAGGTTAAAGAAAACTGCCAAGGCAGGATGAAGTGTCTCAATCAGCCTAAGTTACATTTAATAACATGTCCCTGGAGCCACGCTCGTGTTTGCATCTGCAGACTCGCAGCGCTGAGGCGGAGACATGGCAAGAGTTTAACATAATGCTCAAATGTGAGGCTAACAACATGCTATTGATTCGTTAAGGTGAGCTGATCTTTGCGGCCATACACAAACCTCTCTTTCCTCCTAAGTCTGCACTCCTCTCGGGCCATATAAGCTGCCTTCCGGCTGTACGGATGAACCACTTTCTCCGCAGGTTTTCCTCTCTGAGTCTTCGGCTAAAAAACACGACGAGCTCCGATCATTTAGAGGCCTTTTATTAACACTATACAAACAGAAAAACCCACAGTTCAACATACTCACCATTTTAACTGTGGAAACACGTGTGCTGCAGGGTCTGTTGACAGCTGGACCGGAAGTGGAAGTGGTCCGTCTTCAAATTAAATCCGGACGTCGTGCGGGGAAACTAGAGAGATTCCTCCAACTTAATGAGATACTACTACTACTACTACTAATTATTAATAATACAATTTTAAAAAGCGATCAAAAATAAATTAAGAAAAAAAAGATGTTTTTACTTTTCATGTTTTCTAAAATTAAAGAAATGTAAACACTGAAACAGACTCCACAACAAATATGGATACATTACAAATTGTGTAGCTAAATTATTTAAGACTGAAAGGCCTGTCAATGACACCAAATTTAAAAAAAAAAAAAAAAGACAAAGTAATCACTCCATGAATGAAAATAAAATGATAAAGGGAAGGTGCTTTATTCTCCTTATTTTTTTTTTTAAGTAAAATGCAGACGTTTGGATCTGCTTTACCCCGATACTGATGTTGCGTTTATTGTTGAGAAAACAAGTGTACCGTGATTTGATCTGTATCTGTGTTTGGCAAGCTTTAGGTTTTACTCATTGACTCAGGAATAAGTATCTAACGTGTAACTGGAGAGAAGAGGAAATGATAATATCAACATTCATGTCCACACGGGTGCTGAATGACTGCAGCGGCATTAGTGGGACCAGTTGAGACCAGTCGGACTCCCCCTGCACTGCAGGCTTCATTGAAGAGATTGGATATGAGGAGAAGAGCGAGCCTCCGTCTGCCTGAAATGCGCTCATTTTGAAGCTACAGGCAGGCCCATACGTTTTTGGACAGTTATACCTTTCGTCTGTGTTTGTTTTTGTAATTTTGCATCTGCATTCGTGGATTTTAATAGAATAGAAAAATATGGTCGATGTAAGTTTTATCACACCATTTATTTATCACAGCATTTATGAAATGTGAGTAAGCAGACTAACCATGTATGAATACCTCTGTCTCCCAAGCCTAGTCACAGTTAATAAGGTGGGATGCCTTTCTGCCACAGTCTTTTTCCTCTGTCAGTAGTGACAGGAGAATTCATTTACTTATGTAAAATAATAATATACTAAGATAATACTCCATTACAAGTAAGACAGTGTAATTAGACTAGAAGACCACCTGGTGGTACTTGCTGAGCATTTGCGAAAGCTTGAGCCTGACTTGGGTTAATGAGCTCTCAATTATAGACAACTCTCTCCACACAAGTACAAATTGCTGCACAGATCTCCTGTGGGAGAAGTGTAGCAAAAGTCAGGCGTAAAGAAACAGCCAATTGAAAAGCTGTGCGATGTGTAACTGATGACTTGTGTGTAAATTCAGTGATTTGAGCAAGACGTCAAGACTTTTCAACCAATAATATCTCCTACGCTTACAGATTTATTACACACACACAGATGTGATTAAACAGTCTCTTGAAAGCCTTCTGAGCAGATTCATGCCAGCTGATTGGAAACTTTGGAGAGGTGAGAGTGGTTTGCTGTCATGGTCTGGGTGAGTTAGTGTTTTTCCGTAGTGCCTGGTGATCCTCGTCTGGGTCATCATCACTCCTCCCAGGGCTTCCAGCTGGAGCTGATTAGACCGGCAGTACTTAAGACCAGCACTTACAACTAACACTTGTCAGAATGTCTGCTAACCTATGTTAGTTTGTAGCTACTTGCATCCTGTGTTAATCATAGTGCCTGTTACGTACCGTCTCTTGTCTTCTCTGTCAGTTTATGGACATACTCTCTCCATCTTTCCATAACTCCTCCAACCTGGATGCTGGTCACTTCTGCCCCATCAAAGCCGGTAATATCTCACTGAATGATATCCATCCACACCTGCCCCCCCCGGCTTCACTGCTTGGAACCTCAGGATCAGTCCTCACTGGACCCACCACGACCACAACCACTACAGCCTAGACCTTCCCCTCAAGCTCACTCCACCTGCAAATAGGTAAGACTTTAGACATCTCACCTGGACTTTGCTCGCGCTTCTCAGAACCACTGTGACTCTCTTTTCGCTCTGTTTCAGTGCCCTAGTCAGCCGACTCTTGAGCCACAGTTTCTCTGCCAAGCCCGTTTTCTCATTGCTGGCTGCTGAGCACTGACATTAGTGGCAGTACAATCTTATTGTATTTACAGATGAGCTTACGGTAGAAATTGGTAAAGCCAAGGGAACACTGGAAATGTTTTCTGGTAGCTGGTTCAGGGCAAGTCCATAACTCCATGGACTCTGGCTGGGGTCTGTCCTAATTTGATCATTTGACGACACAGCCAAGGGACAAGACAGAGTGAAGATGAAAATTTAAACTTCTTAATTTTCACATACAACTTGTTCTCCAGTAAGTGCTGGAAAACCTGACGAATGACAGACTGACTCTCAGAGAGGTTCCTGGAAAAGATCCAGATCTGTTCAAGAAAGATAAGCACAAACATTTCAGAAAGTCTCAGATGATGTCATTGTTGGTGCGTCAGAGTGGCATTACTAAGTATTCAAAATGAACAAGTTGGGTTTTGAATGTTGTTTTCTATTCATCTCCTTGACTGATATGAACAAGATTACAAGTATTGCAAAAAAACCAGTCTCCCTGCAAAATTTCAATTGCAGAGAAAAATAGATGTAATGGGTATTTATTTTTGACAGTAATGTTGTTCAAACCTTGAAATGTCAATGCAACAGCAAAGGGACTTGTCGGTTGTTGTTGTTGCTGTGTTTTGGGTTTTTTTTTCGCCTGTCCCGTTAGGTTTTTTTAGCCGTTAGAATTGATGTCTGAAAGCCAACAAAGATACCCAACAGATTTACTTTGCCAAGTGGATAATCACGGCCGTGCGGTTTTGGTCCATTTGATCGAACTTTATTGTTATTATTTATTTTATTTTATTTTCAGTTGTTACGGACGGGATCGACATGGCTGGGGGATAGGCAGTGGCGGTCCTAGCCTGTTTGGTGCCCTGGGCGAACACTCCCTCAGCCTCCCCCGACACACACACACACACACACACACACACACACACACACACACACACGCACACACACAAAACATATTAAGGATTGTACATTAACATAAAACTGTTGTCGGAACCATACTGAATTTCACCAGAGAAACACACACACACACACACACACACACACACACACACACACACACACACACACACATGAAGAGAGAGTATGCATAGTATGCAAACGGCTACTGGACAGCCATCATAATTCATCATACAATGAGAACAGGACAAATCAACAATTGACAATGACTAATTAATATTAAAATCTGTAACATAATGTATTGTTTGGAGTTTAGTCTGTTACTGTTACTATTTTTACCATTTCTTCTTGGAGCAACTGTAACCCACATTATTTCCTTAGGGATTAATAAAGTATTCTGATTCTGATTGTTTCAGGATGACCTGCCATGATCCAATGACACATCTGCATACCTGTATATTTTGCTCGTTTCTCCTCCTCCTCTTTTCTCTTTTTTCTAAACTGAGGACCTGATGGCTTTGAACTTTTCTTGTCCATCTTGGTTTTAATTTTGCACTCCAGTATGAACACCCATCCCCCAACCTGAGAATCAATAACCTAATAGACCTACACCTTATTTCACAGATTCGCTTTGTCTAGGGTTTGTTTCTGGGATTTCGCACAACCCAGGATTCAAGTCATGAATACATAATGGACTTGGATTGACAACATTATGAATGAAATGTGCTCTATTTGGAAGCAGCATGTCTCCCTCCCCTTTCGACGGGTTGTGTGTGAGACTTTAAATCATCAAATTGTAAATTATAAATTTTAAATTGTTATTGATCCCTTTACCCCTAATCCTAAAGTGTATATTTGATTTCTTACTCTACTTATATTTGTTGTTTGCTTACTTGCACGGTTGTAACTGGAGCCTCGTCGTCTCGTCTCTCGATATACTGGACTGTATGTAGCGGAGATGACAATAAAGTTTACTTTGACTTCAGCAGCATGCAGCGCTTCGAGGGCTCTCGCGCTCACTTTTGCGTGATAAATTTCGAAAAAACATCGGTGCAAATTATAAGTCTGTATCATGATGTCTGGTGTTCTCGTGTTTGTTGGTTTGTTTTTATTTTGCGAGTTGGTTATTAGATGCTGCTCCAGCCAGCCAGAGAATCCCCCGCCGCCCCGCCCTCTCCTCCCTGTGCCGCAAGCAGCAGGCGCACCTCACAAACGGAGGGCGCCCTTACTCCCAGCAAATGGGCGATAGAAAACCGATCGGTGCCTATGACATTCCCAAAATGCGCATGATGTCGGGGCAGCATGAGTACGAGCAAATTTATTATGTTTTTTCCGATGCCCGTGATGTCGCCCCCCCACCACTATGCCGCCCCGGGCAACCGCCCGTGTCGCCCGTATCAAAAACCGCTACTGGGGATAGGACAGGGAGAAAGAAAGATGAAGGGGGACCGTGAGAAAGGACACTTAAAAAGAAAAAAAATCTCCCGGATCACCTGTTGAGAGAGAGAAAAAAGAGAAAACAAGCAAAAAAGAGAGCAACATAATAAACACAGCACCATCACATTAATCTAGCTAACAGTAAATGCTAAATATAGAGTGCTGTTGTGCAGCACGCAGGACCGACAGTGCACAATGTGCTTTGAGGTTTTCAGCCAAGAAAGGTGTAGTTTGTGTCTGTGAACACCTGTGTGGATCAGCGCGCTTGTATTCAAAAGGTTTCTCCACGTAATGATCTGCTGGAGGGTGTGCGGAGCCATAGCCCCGTCCCCCAGGGCATGAAGCAGGAATGGAGGAGATCCAGGCCCCAGACATCAAGAGACCCCAGAGTGCAAGAGCCCAAGGAGGTGCATCCGTGCCATCCTCCTGGGAAGAGCTGAGGAGAGCCCCAGATGAGGGGCCACCCAGCAGCCACAGAGCAGAAGTCAGAGGGGGCTGCAGTGGTGTACCCGCGGGCTCTGCTGGCAGCCAGCTGTGCCAGAGTAAACCGAGCCACAGGCCCAGAGGCTGGAGGCCTGAGGGCCCCCCCTACCCTGGAAGAGGCCCTACCGAGCCACAGGTGGCAGGCCCCACCATGCAGCCACTGGGGGTGAGCTGGTACAAACCTGAGCGCCCAGCCCCGGACACCAAGAACCACCAACAAGTTTCTTCTCTGTGAAGAAAAACCTGACCCCGAGTGGAGGAGAGGATGGATGGGTTATCCCAGTTGCAAGGGGTTTCATGTATTTCTCCATGGTGTCAAATTCGGGTTTTGTTAAACAATAGAGACTGCTAGTTGGGAGAGGAATGCCAGGAAGAAGAGTAATGGCACAATCGTATGGTCCGTGTGGCGGGAGCAAGGGAGCTAGATCTTTGTGGAATACCTTTGCTAAATCATAATAAACCTGGGAAACAGAGGTCAGATCAGGCGGTTTAGAAGATGCAGAGGAGTGAACAGATTCACTGGCAGGTGTGACCGACTTTAAATAGTCACAGCAATGGTTGCTTGAACCAGAAGAAGAGCTTTTGTTCCACGTGAGGATTGTGTTTGCTAAATCAAGGGTGTCCTAATACCAGGGGCTTCAAAGAGATGCATCTTAATATGTTTGGAGTGGTTGGCTGATAATGAGAGCTACCGCTTCTGTACGATGGGTGATATCTGGAATGTAGACACTAATGTGGATAAGTGAAGTGTTTCTGGGAGCTCCTCCAAAGGAATATTGAGCTTGATGGCTTTGGTTTGAGCCCCAAAATGTGTTTGTCTTTGGAATCTGAGTGCTCGAAGTGAATGGGAAACTGTCTGAGAGGTGAATTTAGTGCTGAGCAGAAGTCTATGTAGGGATGCTTGATTAATTTTGCCTGCCGTTATCCCTACTATGACTGCTGGATGTTGGTTAACCGCAAAGAACAGGTATCAATAAAATGTCCTTTTGTGCGACAATAGAAACTCTCACCAGCTGTGATCCCTTCCTCTCTCTCATGGAGAGATACAGATTTTTCTCCCTGCCTGCTTCCTTAGCCAGTCAGCAACTGTTACCTTGACAAAAGGTGATGAGTTTATGTGATGCTGTGTCACAAGTTCAAGCCTTTGTTAATTCAATTCAATTCAATTCAATTCAATTTTATTTATATAGCGCCAAATCACAACAAAAGTCGCCTCAAGGCGCTTTATATTGTACAGTAGATAGCACAATAATAAATACAGAGAAAAGCCCAACAATCATATGACCCCTATGAGCAAGCACTTTGGCGACAGTGGGAAGGAAAACTCCCTTTTAACAGGAAGAAACCTCCGGCAGAACCAGGCTCAGGGAGGCGGCCATCTGCTGCGACGGGTTGGGGTGAAGAAGAAAAACAGGATAAAGACATGCTGTGGAAGAGAGACAGGGATTAATAACAGATATGATTCGATGCAGAGGGTCTATTAACACATAGTGAGTGAGAAAGGTGAGTGGAAGGAAAAACTCAATGCATCATGGGAATCCCGGCAGCCTACGTCTATTGCAGCATAACTAAGAGAGGATTCAGGGTCACCTGGTCCAGCCCTAACTATATGCTTTAGCAAAAGGAAAGTTTTAAGCCTAATCTTGAAAGTAGAGATAGTGTCTGTCTCCCGAATCCAAACTGGAAGCTGGTTCCACAGAAGAGGGCCTGAAAACTGAAGGCTCTGCCTCCCATTCTACTTTTAAATACTCTAGGAACAACAAGTAGGCCTGCAGAGCGAGAGCGAAGTGCTCTAATGGGGTGATATGGTACTACAAGGTCATTAAGATAAGATGGGGCCTGATTATTTAAGACTTTGTATGTGAGGAGCAGGATTTTGAATTCAATTCTGGATTTAACAGGAAGCCAATGAAGGAAGCCAAAACAGGAGAAATATGCTCTCTCTTTCTAGTCCCTGTCAGTACCCTTGCTGCAGCATTTTGGATCAGCTGAAGGCTTTTCAGTGAGTTTTAGGACATCCTGATAATAGTGAATTACAGTAGTCCAGCCTGGAAGTAATAAATGCATGAACTAGTTTTTCAGCATCACTCTGAGACAGGATATTTCTAATTTTAGAGATGTTGCGCAAATGGAAGAAAGCAGTCTTACATATTTGTTTAATATGTGCATTGAAGGACATGTCCTGGTCAAAAATGACTCAAGGTTCCTCACAGTGTTACTGGAGGCCGAGGTAATGCCATCCAGAGTAAGAATCTGCTTAGATACCATAGTTCTAAGATTTTCAGGGCCGAGTACAATAACCTCAGTTTTATCTGAATTAAGAAGCAGAAAGTTAGCGGCCATCCAGGTCTTTATGTCTTTAAGACATTCCTGCAGTTTCACTAATTGGTGTGTGTTACCTGGCTTCATGGATAGATAGAGCTGCGTGTCATCTGCATAGCAGTGAAAATTTATGCTATGTCTTCTAATGATGCTGCCTAAGGAAGCATGTATAATGTAAATAGAATTGGTCCTAGCACTGAACCCTGTGGAACACCATATTTAACCTTAGTGTGTGAAGAGGACTCTCCATTTACTTGAACAAATTGGAGTCTATTAGATAGATATGATACAAACCACTGCAGTGCAGTACCTGTAATACCTACAGCATGTTCTAATCGCTCTAATAGGATATTATGGTCAACAGTATCAAACGCAGCACTGAGGTCTAGCAGGACAAGCACAGAGATGAGTCCACTGTCAGAGGCCATAAGAAGATCATTTGTAACCTTCACTAAAGCTGTTTCTGTGCTGTGATGAGCTCTGAAGCCTGACTGAAACTCTTCAAATAAGCCATTCCTCTGCAGATGATCTGTCAGCTGTTTGACAACTACTCTTTCAAGGATTTTTGATATGAAAGGAAGGTTGGAGATTGGCCTATAATTAGCTAAGACAGCTGGGTCTAGAGATGGCTTTTTAAGTAAAGGTTTAACTACAGCCAGCTTGAAGGCCTGTGGTACATAGCCGATTATTAGAGATAGGTTGATCATATTTAAGATCGAAGAATTAATTAATGGCAGGACTTCTTTGAGCAGTTTTGTAGGAATGGGGTCTAAAAGACACGTTGATGGTTTGGAGGAATTAATTATTGAAGTTAATTCAGAAAAATCAATTGGAGAAAAAGAGTCTAACTTAACACCGATGGTACTAAGAGTAGCTGTAGATAATATTACATCTGTGGGATGATTATTGGTAATTTTTTCTCTAATGATAAAAATTTTATTAGTGAAGAAGTTCATGAAGTCATTACTAGTTAACGTTAAAGGGATTGTTGGCTCAGTAGAGCTCTGACTTTTTGTCAGCCTGGCTACAGTGCTGAAGAGAAACCTGGGGTTGTTCTTATTTTCTTCAATCAGTGACGAATAGTAAGATGTTCTGGCTTTGCGGAGGGCTTTCTTATAAAGCAGCAAACTATTTCTCCAGGCTAAATGATGATCCTCTAAATTTGTGACACGCCATTTCCTCTCCAGCTTACGAGTTATCTGCTTTAGGCTACGTGTTTGAGAATTATACCACGGAGTCAGGTACTTGGATTTGAGGCTTTAGTTTTCACAGGAGCTACAGTATCCAGAGTCGTGCGTGGTGAGGAGGTAAAATTATTAACAAGATAATCGACCTCTGTTGGAGTAGCGTTCAGATAGCTGCTCTGCTCTATGTTGGTACAGGGCATTGAAGATGATAACAGTGGGTGGATTATATTCTTAAACTTAGTTACAGCACTTTCAGAAAGACATCTACTTTGATAAAGTCTACTCTCCACTGCTGTGTAATCAATTATTGTAAATGTAAATGTTATCAGGAAATGATCAGACAGCAGAGGGTTTTCAGGAAACACTGTTAAATGTCCAGTTTCTATGCCATACGTTAAAACAAGATCTAGAGTGTGATTAAAGTGGTGGGTGGGTTCTTTTACATTTTGAGAGAAGCCAATTGAGTCTAATAACAGATTAAATGCGATGTTGAGGCTGTCATTTTTAGCATCTACATGGATGTTAAAATCACCCACAATAATTATTTTATCTGAGCTGAGCACTAAATCAGATAAAAAGTCTGAGAAATCAGAGAGAAACTCTGTGTAAGGCCCAGGTGGACGATAGATGATGATAGAACACACTAATCACACTAATCACTTTTTTCAGGAAGGCTATCTTTAACTATGCCCCAATTCAGGGGCTACTACCTTCGGAGGCTGCAATTGAAGGCCGATTATGTCACAGCCAGGCGCTGAAGGCTGTCCCAATTTGAAGGCTGCTCCAAATGCGTCCTTCATTTCCCCGAATTTGAAGGATAGGTCGGATGTATCCTTTGCGACCCAACCTATCCCAGAATTCATAGTGCAGGTTTTTTAGTTTTCTTCTTCATCTTCTTTTGTGTCTTGTTTCCATGTTTGTCTCTCTCGCTCCCTCTCTATCCCTCCGTGTCTTGTGCCACTAATTCTTGGTGATATGTAACAATATGTAATTTACAGTGAGGCAGACCAAGACAAGTATAGTCAAACAAGAGGCATTAAATCACCATATAGCTCTCAGGACATGACAATCACTCATATGTTAAGCCTTCTCTCCTCACAATCATTCCCAACAGCCTGGCAGTCTTATATCCTCTCAGCTGTCACAGGCTAAACCATTATTCCACTAACAGGAGAGTTCTCAAATCCTAACCTTCCACCACATTATACAATACTTCAATAAATAAATATATATGGACATACATGTTCATATTATTAAATATTTCACTATTTCCTTACACCATACCATTATTATCAAAACACAAAAAATCCCAAGCACAGAGATTCCCCACACTCCCTTAACCCATGGCCTCTCCTGGAACCTTTAAATGGTGCCTGAACCCACGGGAGACGTTTGCCTAAACCCTGGAGAAGATACAGGAAAGACAGGTGAATAATCACATCTCATAGTCCCTTCTTTGCACCACCTTTATTTTTAGATTTTTCACACATTTACCCTCAGCTCTCCTCAATGGTTAACCTTATTTGCTCTCAGTAACAACCTTCACAGACAACCACCACACTTCTTAATGAGGAGCAGCTGTGCAGGACCTGGAACCAAAAGACTACCTAAAATAGACAAATATTCAATAAATAATTAAACTCTTCTGTGCAAATGTTCTTCATGTGCAAACTGCCATATTGCTACAGCGAAAAATTAAACTTCAAATCTGAGCAAGCACCTAGCACGCTGCCACGGTAATGTGAAATTCACATAGAAAGCCCCGGCGGATCCCCTCCCACTGACATGACTGCTGTGGCACCGGGCAAACCTCCGACAGCCACACTTCGGCTAAACAGATTAAAATAGATTTAAGAGCGAAAGGACTTGGTGCCGCTGAATCTTTGATTTTATTTATTTTTTGCTGTGTTTTACTTGCATCAATGTGAAAGCGTGAAACGCAAAACAGTTTATTTTATATGCTGGAATATGCAGAAAATGGGCTTAAATGTTAAACAAAAATCTTCCAATCAGACAATGTTGCATGGAATTTAATTTTTGCTTGACGCAATGTGCATAAAGTTACAAGATTAATGAAACCAGTTTTAAAAAGAGATTTTTTTTCATTGTGGATTATGCAGGAAAAATAGAACTGGGCTGAAAGGTCTATTGCTTTATAATGTAGTGAGGTTGTGTATCATGTTTTTAAAAAGTAACTAAGTAATAAAGTAACCAATTACATTTGAAAATAAGTAATCAGTAAAGTAAGAGGATTACTTTCTTGGAGAAGTAATTAGTAACTAATTACTATTTTCAAGTAACTTGACAAACACTCCTTATGAATTTTGTTGTTTTATTGTTTTGATCTTTAGGTGATACATTTATTTAAAAAGTTCAATAAAAGTCAATCTGGCTGACGTCCACAGTAGTGAGGTCTGCATAGCTTTGGGACGTAGCTGTTGTCTGAGTGAGTGCAGCGCTTTCCTGGTTTAGCTGAGGACCAGTGGAGGCGTCTGACTGAGTTGAGATCAGATCACTCTGGAAGATGGGACGGTGATCAAGCACTGACCACATGTCAGTGTCGCTGTAAAGGATGGGCTCTGTTCGGGGTTGAAACAGTCTTGCTTGGGAGGCAAATGATGTCGATGGAGTGGAATCCACAGGAAAAGCAGGGCTGGTGATACTTAGTTTAGTACCAGCGCAGAGGTCTGTAGGAACATCCACATGTGAGGAGGAGAGGACCTGATTTGGCAGCTGCAGACACGCTGCCTGCTGGTGAGGCAGGCTAGCAACACCTGGCTGTGTCTGTGGCTGCTGAGCTGGCGTGATGTAAGCCTTCTTGACCTGCTGATCTTCCTGGTCAGATGCAGACACTGCAACACAAACAAAACACAATGAGTCTTCTTTTTTTAAACAAATGTTTCTTTCACATGAAGGAAACGCCGTGATTCCCAGAAATAGTCTCTCACCGGTGGTACAGCTCCGATTTCTGACTCTCTTCCTCTTTTGGCCCTAAAAACAAACACATTAGAATTTTCACGAGCTGATACAAACTCTCTGATGTGAATGTTTCATTGAGTGCAGTCACAGGCACATGTATGAATGTTGGCACTTTGGACATACGTAGTTGTCTTTAGTGGACCACTGTGGATGCTTTTTTGTGTGGCGCCATCTTTCTGTCGCCGCCTGATCAAAATATTTTGCCTGCTCATCTTTTGAGAGCAACTTTCACTGTGGACAGAAGACCACAGGAACACACTGTCAGCATATATAAATCCACAGCTACACTGTTACTACACATTACCACAGGACAGCTGGTACACATGCATAAACACGAGCACAAAACATGAATAGATCCATAAATGTATGTAGAGTTAGTTACACACTTACTCTCGCTCCCACAACTGCATTAACAGCTGCACTCCCACTCATGTTCAATTCAGCCACCACCTTTGGCCTCTGCTCTTTCAGATAGAGCATGAAGGCATTTGGTGGCTTCTTAATATAAGGGCGTCCGTCATCCTGATGGGACTGACGCGTTCGTTTTCTACAGGGATAAAACACAGAGTAAGAGCACATGTCAACACTGTGAGAAACCTGCAGGGCAGTGAGAAAAAGCAGCACAGCAAACTTACCTTGGAGTGGACCTGGTGGGTGGAGGAGCAAGAACAGTGCCTGGTGGTGCTTTGGGGATCAAATTTACAGGCCACTGATACAGTAGCTTCTGTGGAGGGAGGGAGAAGGTTAAAACCCCACGATACTGACACTTAGTCCAGCACTTCAGAGGCTAATAATGACGAGCGCCACAGAAACATGTACCTGTGGACAAATTCAAACTTTGGTAATTTAATCTTCACCATATTCAGAGAAGATTGCATGAACAACACAAAGTAAAGTGATCAGTGGGAGGAGAACATGTGCATAAAACTACATTTATACATAGCTTCACTTTGCTCTCCTCAGTTATTTTTGGAATTATGATTACAGGCAGTGATTAAGTTTACTGATCAGCAAAGCTTCACGCCACAGTTATACAAAGGTAAAATACAAGGAAGGTGGCAGCAGAAAAACAGTTTTTCTTTCATCTGACCTGAAGTCTCTGACAGTTTTAAGCACCTTTATCAGTAAACAACTGTCACCACCTCTGGCTGTCTCACCTGGCTATCAGTTCCTGGCTGAGTGAGGAGGTGAGCTCCCACCGGGGTAATGGGAGTGACCATCAATGGAGCTTGCTCCTGAAATACTGATGGAGCTGATCCCAGGAAAAATCTTCCAGTTTGATTCATTGCTGCTGGCTGAGGGGGGGGGGGGCGGATGGTCCAGCAGGAACGGAAGGAGGAGGTGGAAGGTTGGGTGTTTGCCCCAAAAGTTCCTGAAATGCATCCTCTAAATTGGACGGCAACCCTTCCGACTCAATGCTTTCAAAAAAATGTTCTATTTCTTCCTCAAAGTGCATTTTTGTGACAACGGGCTTAGAGCAGGGCGATATGGCCAAAAATATTTATCACGATATATATTTGAAAATTTGCGATAACGATATAACTGACGATATAATTGATGCAAGACAAAATATAACTCCACAACTTTACTAGCGCAAAAAACCCCATCCATTTATTTTCACTTAAACAGGCAGCTGTTTTTTTTTTCTTGGTTTTTTTTTTTATATGCATCAAAGCTATATAAAAATTTAACAGTGCAAATGCAAATTTCTTGCTGAAAGTTTAACCAAAAGGCATTTCCAGTAGAAATGGGCTGACATATCCTGAGCATAACCATGTATAATATCCACCGAAGTTAAAAAGAGGTGCTTTGCAACATTAAACTGCAGTGTGCCAAATAAAAAAGTCAAATATGTATTTTTCTGACCATAAGGTGCACGGGATTATAAAGCAGATTAAGCGAAACAAAGCAGTCAGATAAATCAAACTTTATTCAACTCATTCTTCTTGCTTTCTCCACTTCTGTACCATTGGTTCATTAATGCTGTATTCTATCAAAGCTGCTCTATTCCCATGTTGTTGCAATATATTAATGACTAACTTCATATTGTGGATGGATTATCTCAGTTGTTCTCCTGACTGAAGTTTGGTCCGTTTACCGCATCCTGCCATGCGATTGCATTCGTCCCTAACCACCAGGAACCCTCATGTTAACTTTTATCGAGTGGAAAAGTGTTAGCGTTCATCCTCTAGCTTCACTGTTTATGTTATGCTAACATAGCTGTGTTGCTAGCGATCACGTAGCACATCATTATATACCAGCTAGCCCAACTTCAGTAACCCTACAAACATCACTGCTGTTTAGCTTTCTGTCTTCATTTATGTTGGAAGTGATAGCAGAGCTGTATGTTTGAATTTTTTCAGAAATCTCTCAGTCAGAACATGCTATATCATGCTTAGGTAACTAGCGAAACTAGCGAGCTAACTTCCGCTAGCTTCCTGCTAACTTCTAACTCCGTTAAATGTAATAAATTCTGTTTTCATGGATCCCTGGATGTTAAACTTAATTGTTACACCTGGTAAAGCAGCAATGCTGATTGTTTTATTAAGGATGAAAGAATTTAGACAGTTTTTAACTCTCAGTGATGCTCTGTGTTCGTTTGACTTTGGGACCTGAAGCAGACGGAGTTTAGGACCCAGATTACGCCCAGATTTACGAGCACCTTAGTCCGACAAATACGGTAATAACGACGGCCCGCTTGCATGTTCTGCAAAAAACTGTGCTTTGTTGTGTATCTGACGGACAAACACCAAACCAGTTCCACATCACTGAAGTTGCACCATTTTTACAAACCAATTCTGGTTCTTCCATTTAACTCAACAATCGGCCGTGTGCGTATGAAAACAAAGGCACTGCGCATGCGCGTTTTACCCATATTCTATCGCGATATTTCATTTTCTTATCGTTGCCTAACATTGTACCGGTATTACCGTGAACGGTATAATATGGCCCAGCCCGTTACGGGCTTACTGAACTCAGCCAGAAGAACGACACACTGATTCTGTCTGGGATCCTGTGGCACACATACATAGGTTTTGATTCTCTTAGACAAAGACTGACACCTTATATAATACACAACTAAACCCAGGACAACTATTATGTGGGAACAAGGTGTGACTTACCAGTTAAAATCGGTATTAAATGTAAATATTATATTGATTTGATTAAAAATTCAAATACCTTTAAAGGTGTTGTATTTGTAAACTAATTTAAACCAAGTGAAAAGTGCAAAACTACACATACAAAAAACTATCAACTATTTTAGCTGTCATTAACTGTCTGCATGTATATATCACCAATAGTTCTTAATTTGTTACACAATCAGATTTTAAAGTGTACTTTTTCTGATAGTACTACTGCACTTTTTGTTCAGACTTTAATTAAATTCTTGTGTTTTTATCTGCTGTGAATTACTTAGTTCACTGCTCCCAACTTCCACATAATTTGTGTGGTTGAAAGAGTCAAGTGTATTTTTTTAGATGTTACACTGTATCAACCAAAATGACCTTAAAACTTTCTATGTAAGTACTCACCAACGATGTTCAGTGATGGTTATTTTGTAAAAGGTTGTCAAATTTTCTTTAGGAGGAAAGTTTCAATGTTTGCTCCGGATGCTGTGAAGACTCATCATTTGAACAGATACTAGTGTAACCCCTATAGACATGGTTACCAGTATATTTTTTTTTTTTTTCGCTTTATATCCTTATTTCCGAAACCCCGTAAACACACCGTGATTTTTCGTAGTCCCGTGAATCCAGCATAAGCACTCGCTGCTGCGGTAAGCTAGACAAGGCATAGTAGACACAGAGAGTCACTAACAAGCTACACAGTGAGTTTCTCAATATAAAATAAGTGTCAAAATGTACTCTCAACAATCTCTAACTTAAAGTTACTTTTCAGGGCCTTTTATGTGTTTTGTTGTCAACCAAACGCGATGGAGCGTGTGTTTATTTCTTGGAAACAAACGGCGAGTTACTAAAAATGGTAAGTTAGCAGGATGCTATACTAATTTTATGCGTGGTAAATACCGCAATAGTGTGAACTCTGTATTGTCTAAAAAAAAAAAAAGAAAAAAAAAAGAAGCTAAAACCAGTCAGAGTCCTTGAACTGTGGTGAAATGAAGTGTTATATCTTTATTTTATTGTGTATTTGATTAAGCACTTTCACAAATGCGCTGAAATAATGCAAGATGCACTTTTCTTTTAGTTGTACATGTTACTCAGTGCCTTTTATGCACTTTGTCATTTCAGTTATAGGTTATTTCATATAAGTTGTTTAAAATTAAGTTACAAACATTTCATAATTTGATTACACATGCCTTATAAAGGGGTATATAAACATATTTGATTGTAATGCTGTAAAGCAATACAAATTAAATTCATAGAAACAGAAACGATATTAAAACAACAGTGTGATTGATTTTGAACAATTTATGAGATCTCATTTTATTTAGAAACAACTGTTAAGAACTATTTTGTTCATTGCTCTGTACTGTATGTGCAGACTGGTTTTTTTGTGATCCCGGATCTGATCTCGAAGTTGGCTCCAGTAGGGCTGTGCGATATGACCAAAATCTCATATCCCGATATAAGACATCTATCGTCGCGACAATGGTATAAATCACAAAAATTTAGCATTTTCTGTAAATTCTGTGACTCTCTGGCAGCTCGACTTGCGTGAAGTGTTTTCAGCTGGGTGTCGTGTACCTGGAGTCAAGTGTTTTAACCGATGCATGAAACTATACATTTTTAGACATAAGTTGTAACGGCTGCTGTTTTCTTTGTATTTATGACACGGCGTGCTACGGGGAAAAGCCTGTTTTAACGTTTGAGTCTTAGGTTTATTTTTTAGGACGTGACGGCTCCTTTGTGCTTCTCATCCGTAAACACTCTTCATACTCTTTCAAGGGATTCAGTTTATTTTGAAAAATGTCTCAACAGGATCTTGAGCTTTATAGACCCTGTGCATGAGAAAATGCTAACTTCCTGTTTTAAGACCGGATGTAGGGTTGTACATTTCCGGTAGCTTTATTTTGCAGTTAATTGCTACTGCGAAGGTGCACTCAAAAATCATGTCCAAAATACGAAAATGGAAAGATTACGTTAATTTACAAAGAGCAGAGGGTGGAAGCACTCACCATTGCTGCGTCATAAAAAATCTAATGATCAATTTTGATGTTTGAAGAGCGTAGATCGATTGTTTGTTTACATCACTCAACACAAGCAGAGCTGCATTACTGCATGCAGAAAACACATCGTCCACATTCAGAAGCACATCTCTGTATAGTGACAGTTCTTATGATTTAAACAGGCAAATGTTCAGCATTCAAACTACAGGTGAACAACAGTGAAAGCCAGATGTTTCCCGTTATGTCGATATCAGTACACACCTACACAGCATGTCAACAAACCGTGAAAAACAGCCACAGGATATAAAAAAATACATGAATGATTGCAGGTAAGGGTCTCTATATGTCCTTTTGCAGCCTCGTTGTTTCGCGGATTCTTTTAGTGCAATTTTGCGTGTGTGTGTGTGTGTGTGGTTTTTTTTTTTTTTTTTTTGTTGTTGTTGTTGTTGTTGTTGTTGTTGTTGTTGTTGTTTTTTTTAAAGCGCATTGTGTTCTGCGTCCCGATTGGCCGTAGATCATTGTCGATCTCCTCCATGCCGTGGCCTCCTGTGCAGTACAGAATCGCTACATCGATCACTAGCAGTGTGACTCTGAAGTGCTGTACTGTATGTTTGTAAGTTTTCTCCCCAACAAATACAACAATGTCGATGAAACGTTTTGCACCGTCAAAGGCTCCTGCAGTAGCACCTAAAAGGCAGGGGAAGATGCTAACCATTGCACAAAAAGTTGGACTTCTGGACATGCTAAAGGAAGGTAGAAGTTACCGTATTTTTCTTTTTTTACCATACCGCACACTGGATTATAAGGTGCATTAAGCTTAAATTAACCAATTAAGCTTAAAGTTAAGTTCATTAGTTTTAAAATCTGTCATTATTATTTATAGAAGAACAAATATACTGTATGTTTATTTCTCAAATAAATGTTTGGGACTGAAAACAGGTTTTGATCTTTGGTTTCATTCTATAATGGACTTGTAAATCGCCGCTTGATTCGTCCGTTTGGTTTACTTTTTTTGGAAAACCCGACCGTAAACAAGACGCGAATATCACACCGGAAACGAAGCGCCCTACAGGAGTTTCCCCACCAGAAGTAGCATATGCTAAGGTGCACATAGTCTATTGTCCCTCTTTGATCTCATATTATGCTACATCCACTGGTGATTAATATGCAAATAGGATTGCCTTTCTTGTGTCACCGTAGCCTTAAATGGGTTTGATGGCCTGCAGTGACGTGAAACAGTAACTCCCCGCAAATGCCTTAAACTAATAGAAATGAGCCATTTTGAAAATGTAAGGAGTAAAAGGTACAGATATTCTTTTAAAAACGTAGGAAGTAAAAGTAAAAAGTTGTCAGACAAATAACTACTCAAGTACAGATACCTGAAAATTCTACTTAAGTACAGTACTGACCTGTGAAGCACCTTGATGCTGTTTAAAGGAGCCTTTGTTTAATTTAATCAGTGACTGTAAATCTCAGAATTACTTGTTTTTGAATTTACCTGATTTAATTTAAACTCATTTGTTGTTATTGGTTATTGGTACGGTTCAAAGGGACTGTACGGGTATCATTTATTCTTATTTTATAGTTTTCAGGGCGCTCAACGATGTCCAGAGAATGAGCCGTGTTTGGTGAGGAAATCAATGGCTGCACCCGTTAGACTCTTCTGTCATTCTTGATGCCAAGTGCTGCTACACACTGATACAGTAGCTTCTGTGGAGAAGATTGCATGAACAACACAAAGGTGACAGCAGATTGATTTTACATTCAAATAAAACAGTTTTTCTTTCATCTGACCTGAAGTCTCTGACAGTTTTAAGCACCTTTATCAGTAAACAACTGTCACCACCTCTGGCTGTCTCACCTGGCTATCAGTTCCTGGCTGAGTGAGGAGGTGAGCTCCCACCGGGGAAATAATGGGAGTGACCATCAATGGAGCTTGCTCCTGAGATACGGATGGAGCTGATCCCAGGAAAAATCCTCCAGTCTGATTCATTGCTGCTGGCTGAGGGGGGGCAGATGGTCCAGCAGGAACGGGAGGAGGAGGTGGAAGGTTGGGTGTTTTATGTTGTATTTCTTACCTGGTGTCCATTTTCGTGACAACGGGCTTATGTGGCGTTTTTATTTGAACTCGGCCAGAAGAAAGACACACTGATTCTGTCTGGGATCCTGTGGCACACATACATAGGTTTTGATTCTGTTAGACAGAGACTGACACCTTATATAAAACACAACTAAACTCAGGACAACTATTGTGTGGGAACAAGGTGAGACTTACCAGTTAAAATCAGTATTAAATGTAAATATTATATTGATTTTATTAAAAATTCAACAACCTTTAAATGTGTTGTATTTGTAAACTAATTTAAACCAAACTGAAAAATGTAAAAACATTCAAGCTAATGAATACAAAAAACTATCAACTATTTTAGCTATCATTAACTGTCTGCATGTATATATCACCAATAGTTCTTAATTTGTTATATTACACAATCAGATTTTAAAGTGTACTTTTTCTGATAGTACTACTGCACTTTTTGTTCAGACTTTTACATGTTGTGAATTACTTCGTTCACTGTTCACTCATCCACAGTCATCATGGCTGGATTACCCTCTTTAGGGTCCCCGGGGCAGTTTTTCTGAGCCTCCCACTCATGGGGCTATTATGGTAGCAAAAGCATTTGTGCATGATTTCACTGTTTTCTGCTAAGCCACATGTTTGTATCAGAAAGCCTGTTTATACTTTGACAGTGATATGGTCTCCTCTTTGAGAGTGTTTTGTTAATTTAGATATTTTGAAGTTGTTTTTCTTAACCATGGAAATTATTCTGTCATCGCGGTGTTGTTGAGCTGAGACAAAACAACAAACTATGTTTATCAAAAAACCTATGGACTGAAATATATTTTGAAAATTAATGCATTGCAGGCACACAGAGTCATGTTCCCCATCATCATATCTGATCTTTTCAGGCAAACCTGACTGGTCTCAACTCGCCCCAGAGGCAAAACTACAAACGCGTTTGTCCAACAAATTATGGACGCAGCTGTCTCTGTTGTAGATCCCTGAGGTGGAGTTGGTATTTTGTTTTTCTGCTTATGTGGCCTATTGTGAAATATTTTGAAGTCAAATGGACTCTTGGGTGGAACCACAGATTGCTTATAGACATTCTAAAAGATCAGTCTCCACCAGAGATTTTTCTTTTAGAAAAAGTAACAACACGTGCAATCTTATTTCTCTAAATTAGTGAAACAGAATTATTAACAGAAACAGAAATACTGAAGTGAAAAACAGAGTGGCTCTGATGTTATGACTCATGGTATGCGTAAACACTACTGGGGAAGAGACGCCAGTCACAGATGATTAGACCACATGCTAACAAGATGGCTCCTTTCTCACAGAAAAACATCACAAAACAACCATTCTTCAGCAGAAACATTTAGCTTCGGTTTGCTCAGTGCCAGAAGCTTGCGGGCTATTCTCAGTAAAGTCCTTGTATTAATTGTGTGAAACCAATAGAGATCATAAGTTTTCCTGTTTTTGTACAATTTGAGGTACTGTGCAAAGATCTTGTGCCAACCCTAATATCTGTATATATTTTATTTCCAAGTAGCCAAACTTCCTTGTCATTTTTAAAGTGTTCTTGAGCATTAGTCCTCCAGGTCTTTATTTCGACACTGGCTGCCTTTTCACTCATTTTCAGTCCAGCTGTACCTGACTATTTTCAAGTAGCATGCCTAAAAACCCCCCACAGCAGATAAACAGTATCTGAAAGTCATCTTCATCTAAAAAAAATCTATCAATGACCTGAAATAGTTGACCTGTTGTTCAATGGTGACTCATGAGAAATGATCTCAGTGAAGTGTATGGCAGTCAAAACAAGATTATTAAGAAGGGAATCGGGCAGAAAGGCTGAGGTATTCCAGATTACACAAGAACTGGATTGAAATCAGTGTCAATAGGTCTGACGGAGTTGTGAATTAACGTGGGATTTTTGGTTCAAATTGTCGTCAGTATGCATGGAGGTCAGGAGAGAGGTACAACAGTGAGTATCTACAGCCAAGAGCAGTCAGATTTTTTTTTTTTTTTTTTTATCTATCATATAATGCCATCTGAAAAGCATCTAGGTGGCCAAAGTGTCATCTTTCAGTATGACAATGATCCCAAACTCACTGCCAATGCAGTAAAAGCGTGCTTGGATTTTTTGGGGGATTTTTTTTCACACAGTGCAAGACTGGATAACCCAATAACTGTAGGCAATAGAGCTGTCTATATCTGCAAGAATGAAAATTTTCCAAAATTTATTAGTACCTATTTATAGATGATGATGATGATGATGATGATGATAATGATAATAATAATAATAATAATAATAATAATAATAATAATAATAATAATAATAATAATAATAATAATAATAATAATAATAATAAAATAATACTAATAATAATAAGCATTTAATGAGAAATAGGTTTGGCCTGAAGAGCAAAACAAAACAAGGAAAAAAGCCCACTCAGCCTGTTAGAAAATGAGAAGCTGTTAAACACATTAATGCATGCTTTTTAACCACTGCTCCTGGTAAAGTCTTAAATCAGGGGTGTGAAACATCAGCATTTTGCTTCTTGTTGGTTCAGACCACCTGTATCTTTTGTGTTGTGTCAGGAAGGGTCAAACTCTGCCACATCAAACATGCAGAGCTACCTGCTGTGGCGGCGAGAAACCAGCTGAAGGTAGCTTTTTCAAACAACCTCCTGAGATATACAAAGAATTTTCCTGCACATTTCCATTCATTCTCTGCCACTCTACCATAGGGTCCAAAGCAGGTACAGATCACTGATCTGACGCAGGGCTAACACAGAGAGACAGACAACAATTCACACTGACAATTTAGAATCACCAGTTAACCCAACACCACTAACTGCCTGTCCTTGGACTTGGGAGGAAGCCAGAGTACCCAGAGGGAAACCACAAAAAAAACAGGGAAATTCACCCAGAATGGTCCCAGTTGAACTCTTTGTTGCTGTGAGGCAACAGTACTAACAACTGCACCACCGTATTACCCTTACAGTTCTGGTTTTGTATTTTATTAAGAAATAAGTAAGAAGAAGACTTCTGCAAAAGTTCTAAGCAGGGGCCCAATTGGGCCTTCTGGCTGGCTAAAATGATACATGATAAGATATTTTTAGCGACTATTGATGAAACTGACAGATGCTTTTTGTTTTGTAAGCAATTTTAAAAAGACTTATTGAAGACACCGATGGTTTTTAGCCACAGCTCAAATACAAGGCTCACACGGTTGAGCACGTCTATTTTAACCCCAAAACACAACCCATTTCCCCAATTCAATGCTGAAAACTCTACTAGGTGGTGATGTGGTGGGTGTATGCACTGTTGTGTGTATTCGGCAGCAAGTGGGTGCAATGCAGACTTTCTTGTCCCATAAGCATGAAGCCTTCTCAGCAGCACCATGAGGTTTGCAGAGGTTTGATTCTTGACTAGTGGCTGTAAAATCTGATAAGACATTTACTTTTCTTCAGTCAGGGTCAAATAGAAAACCTGTGCTAACTTCATATCATGTCAAGCCATAATTGTGAAAATTTTACTGAACATTTATACCAGAACACTCAAAACATGCAGCCCAACTTCTCTATGTCCATTTATATTCAATTAGATATTCACTTCCTATCATTCAATTTATTCTTGTTTGTTTCTGCAAACAGAGGCTCATTCTTCTTCTGTTCATGGGAACCGAACAGAAATTCTGTGGTATACATTTTATCCCCACATCACTCTTGAGGTGATCTGAACAGATAAAGCTGATGGAAATCGCAAAGCCCAGCCGTCATGTTGAAACACATCACCGTCGCATTTCTAACGGTCGATGAGAAGAGAAACTGTGGTCTTTTTAAAGTAGGCCAAGAACCCACAGCAGCTGACTGATAACCAAGACAGTATGACCCTGAGGTTCATGTTCAGTATTTCACCACAAACAGTGGCTCGAGCTCCAGCTATAGTAGACACAGCAGACACGCAGCAGTTTCACACTTTAAGTGTGGATCCTTTAATGCGGTAGCTCGGTGACAGCTTTCTTCTCTTGGCTGAGCTCACGCCACCTGTTATTTTTTTTTTTCCTTTTTTCTTTCCTTAAAGTTTGTTCAGCTTCCCCCTTCACTCTGTAGAGCTGCATACCTAACCACCAAGAATGCCATGAGGCGTGTGGCTACAAGCACACAGCTGATTGCATCACATCTCAGAGCGTCTGAGGGTGTGTGAGTGAGAGAGAGAGAATCGGGTTTTTTTTCTTCTTCTTCTATTTAACGTGTTAAGTCATATCAGGAAGTGCGATGCTGTGACAGTACAGAAGGAAGCAGGCGCACAATGGCACTATGTCTGCCTCTTGGATTGGTAACATGAGCACCCCGAGGGTGAAGGTCCCTCTGCTCCTGCTGCTGCTGCTGACCACTGTGCTGCCTGGGACAGGTAGGACCGGGGACATTAGTTTCTTTACTCAGTGAATTCAAACAAAGCAGTGCTCTCCGCTTTCCTGCCTCCTCCCTGCTTTTGCCGTTTGTGCGCTTCAGTTTTTCTTTTGGGGCACACAGAACGTCTTTTCGACTGAAAATCAAAGGCTCCTATTGTTCACGCTTTCAAAATCAAAAAAACTTCTCCTATAGTTAAAATTTAACAAGCAGAAATTGACAGTATAGGACTAGAAGACTCACAGGTTTGACTGTGAGATGAGCGCCATGTGTAGAAATCAGTTACCTGTCTTTATAGTTTTATAAGTCAATAACAAGGTCAGCCAAAGCTGCCTTTTACAGGCGTCACAGTGTACAGTTAGTACACTCTGAAAAAGACAGTTTCAACACAACATTATTGTTTTTACCGAGTGACAAACTTGCTCTAAACCAGTTGCTCAACATCAGCACCTCCTAGTCCTCAGTTTTGCAACAGTTTTGATTTTTGTGCAATCATTTGGACTAAACTAGACGGAAGTGCTGAGTTCCTGTGCGATCTGACTCAGGTTCGCTGTTTTTCACAACGTTGCCAATGAATTCAAGCAGAAGTAACAGTCTTCAGCCCCAGGTGTGTTTCACTTTTGCTATGAAATCCTGCAGATGCTTTACTTTCAAGTGTTCGCCGTCCAATTTCAATGACATAACAGCTCCCCAACACAAAGTAACGAGCTGTGTCCAAATACAGGGTTTGGCCAAGACGAAGGTGGCGATCAAAGCGGGTCAGACAAGCTGGAGAGTGAGGCAACCACAGGTGAGGTGTGAATAATATGCTGCAAAAGTATGTGGACATGTTTTTTTTCTGTCAGTTGTCTCAATGCTCTGAGAAACAGATGTCTTAGTTTGTCTCAATCTTGATATCTCCAACTGAAGGCCTGAAATTAAAAAAGAGATATTTGCTCATAAGATCACCATAGAGAGTAACCTGCATGCATATATGTATAACCTTTGCCTTGAATTCCCTTTATTGAAACAATATATTATAATAATATGATTATAATTTACTTCAATTTATGTCTTTTAAGCATTTATTTGATGCAGTAGTTGACACCATGTTGATACAGAGGTCCTGAACTTAACACAAATGTATTTATATACATTGGTATGAATTTTAATCTTTTTTTCTGTCGCACTGGAGTTCCTGAGTGCACTTACATTGAAATTTTGGACAAAAATGAGAAGAGCCCTCTCCTCTCCTCCAGATCCTTAAAGAATCACTTCTCCTCAGGTCTGCACCGAGCCTGTGGGCTGGGCTGTAAATTAAGCATTTATAAGTCTGAACTTGCAAAGAGGGGGAAAAAAATCCCGCCATGTGACGGTGTTTCAGTATCAATCAGCCCACTCAGCTGTAGTTCTGCAGAAGCTGTCACCCACTTCAACACGTTCTCTTGGATAAACATCCAACAGTGAGCATGACTTTACCACCAAACGTCAGGTGCCCACCTCACTTATGGTCTTGTGGCTGAATGGGGGAAAATCCCAGAGTCTCCAACACTGCGGAGAACGTTTGCAAAATATGATTTTTTTTTTTTTAAATCGCGAGTATTTATGACTTTTTCCTCTAATGTGTTACACGTATTTTGTTTGTTTTTTTGGGGGGATGTTCACTCAGAGACTCATGTGTGCCTCTACTTATCAATACAGCAATTTTTATTGCTTTTTTCTGCCACTAAGGTGTATTAAAGTAGCTTTTACTTTGCTGTACTTATTTTACAGCTGTAGTGACTAATTTTTAGATCAGCGTTTCCCACGAAAGTGACAACACAACACGCTTTACTCTCATGACCCATGCAGCCAGTGATTCTTACAAAATTTCAGACGTATTAGCGTCCCTGCCCTCAAAAACTCTGAATCATTTCAGAATATACAACACTAATCGAAAGGATGACATGAATCATTGAATGACTGTAAAGGAGGAAGGAGAGGTGCCTTTAATGCTTTTCATATTAACACAGAATTGTATTCTTTTTCTTTTAATTTAGTTTCTTTTTTAAAATTTATTTCTGCTGTTTGTTGTTTTAGCTCTGATAAATGTGTTTTATCTCTGCGAGTTTGCCTAATTTAAATATATTTGTTTTTACGTTTAGTGTGTTTTTCAGTTATTTGTGCAGGCGTTGCCACACGTCTCTACACACTAACTAAAATATGGTAAAATTAATGAGAATTTGAGCATCTTTGGACTTGTCTTCATCAATGTTAGTTTTGCAAGTGAGCTTGTGGAACATTTTTTTTTTTTTTTAATTTCCTGCCCAATATAAACTTAAAATCATCACAAACCTCCAAGTGAATGTGTCACATCATAAAAGACAGCTTCAGGAAATGCCATGGAACCTCATTCTTCTTCTTTCCTCTCCCCGCAGTCGCCTCGCAATCCCTCGCATTTATCTTGTGACCCTTTGAACGATGCCTGAACCCTAGATCAACTCTAGCGACGACAACAATAACGCTATTTTTTTTTTTTAACACACCCTCGGGTTTCTGCAAAGAGAGAAATTTCACTTACATTTTGTTGCTAAAAATGAAAGCGGGCCTCGTATTGGGGTAATTGTGCTGCTTTTACTTAAGCAGTAATCTGGATATTGGATATTTTTAGTTTTACGATATTAGGTTTTTCTTTGTTGCTCTGTTTCTTTCATATTACAATTAAAAAAAAAAAAACAAACTATTATGATGTTATTACAGCATCTTTTTTGTATTTGGTTTTCAAATGAGATGCTTAGCAACCACACTTTTTGGATATCTACATACTTTTGTCCAGGAGTATGAACACATCTGCTCTTTGTTGTTCCCAGCTGCTACTCACACCAATGCCGACATCACTCAGACCAGTACAGGGAATCAGTACGGTGGGTCCACAGCAGCTTTTATTTTACATGAAATCATTTCTTCCCACATCATTACACTTCAAATTGATGCTTTGCTTTGTTTTTTTATCATAATTTGGTCTATTTTTGCTCCTTTTTCATTTTGGATGAAACCATCTCACAATTTCTGGTGGTTTCCACTCGGGGTTAATGCAGAAGGCAGTGGCTCCAGTAGTGGTATGTATAACTGACTGCTTCTTTTACCACATGAGTAATGATTTGTATTGAGACGACTGCAATAATCATCACCTGTGCAACTGTAGTAGTCACTGGGCTGAATTGAATGTAATGTCAGTAATGCCCCATGAAAATCCCCTCTTTGCATATGTTTATGCCAGTGAACAAATTTTAAGACAGTTATGAGGCCTGGGTGAAACGAATGATTGATCCGCTGTCTTCCTTCCACAGTTACCACATCAATAGATGAAGACTCCATGAAGCCAACTGAACCACCAGGCCTGGACCCCATCATTATCATTATCCCTGCAGTGCTGGCGGCCGTAATCATCTGCATGATAGTTTGTGGCATTTTCATCATCCGTAGGTGGAACAAACAAAAGAGAAATCCAGGTATGTCAATCAGAGGAGGGAATATTTTAAAGTTTCACTTCTCTCACTTAATCCTGGGTTTTTAAAAAGATTCCAGGTTGGTTGTCATGTAACTACAATTCAAATTTATTTATATAGCACCAAATTACATCAACAGTTGGCTAAAGGCACTTCATATTATACAGTAAAGACCCTACAATAATACAGAGAAAACCCCAATAATCAGATGATCCTCTATGAGCAAGCACTTTGTAACAGTGGGAAGGAAAAACACCCTTTTAACAGGAAGAAACCAGGATCGGAGAGGGGAGCAATCTGCTGTGAAGGACTGGGGGTGATAGAATGAAGTATCTGAAATAATTTAGTGTTTGGTGGTTTTTAATGTACAGATTATCTGGTTTGTTTGTTTTTTTATGACTGTGGCCTTGACTGCTTCATGTCCTCTGCTTGTAGACCCGAATAAAGAAGATCCATATTTGGATGGATCCAGTACCGAGAAGGTGCCGATGTAAGTGTCACCCATGTCATTTTTCTACAACTGCTTATTGAACCTGTAGAAGATATCATCTCGATGTTCAACGCTTTGTGAGACTAACTTCCTGCTTGATGATAATACAGGATGTTATTTTTGTATTTTTTCTTTCACACTGTCGTTCTGCTCTTTGTGGCTGCAGCTGAATGATACTGAGAGCTGTAAAGCAAATATATACAACCCCCTGGCTTCTGTGCAATCTTTTACTATAATACTCTGAAGTCCTCTGAAATTATATTTGATCTGATGATACAAAAGAAACGAAAAAAAAATGTGACTCTCTGTCCTTTCCTCTTTGTGTCTTTCAGGCCGATGTTTGAAGAGGACGTGCCCTCTGTACTCGAGCTCGAAATGGAAGAGTTGGACGAGTGGATGAAAAAGGATGGTAGGTTTCACTGGATAAAGAAGAGAATATGGAAACAAAAGTACTGTGGCTAGAAATCTGATAGAAATACAGATCACAACAGAAATACGTGTAAGTTCACAGACATCCAGGTTATGGTGGTCTTGAGTGACTAAAAAGAAGGCACCAGGTCTTCTTTTTGTCTCTCAACCAAGAGACTCAGTCAGCTCTGAAACACCTGGCCAACTGGTCACGGGTATTTTAGCCCCAGCGAGGGAGGCTGTGCCCTTGGAGGTTGTCCTGAAGGTCACTGACACGCCATTAATCATATATGAGTCATCACATGAGTTAGGGTGTGGAAAAAAAGTTGTGTCTTGCCACTGTCACTGGAGCTAAAGTGCCAGTAACGCTCTCAGACAAAAACTGATTCAGCCGAAAGATAAAACACGCAAACGCAAGCTGAGCATCATAGTGTAGTGCAGTGATGGGTGCTCAGACTTTTGCAACCACTCCACCAACGCATGGAGGGCCACCCGAACAGGAAAAGACCCAGCTGGTTTGAGCGAGACGTGAAGGAGGTTCCACAGTTTATCCAGCAGATGTCGCTGTTGTTTACGTAAAGTAATCGTCCAGCAGAGCTTCTTATGCTGAAGTTGCTTTATTCCACACTGAGTGATCTCATGACTTTTCTTTGAATTCTTTGCATAGGTGAAACTGCAGAGGACTCTAAATGTCTGTAACTGAATTTAAGGTGAGCATACCTGTGCATATTATCAAGTTATTAACATTTACAGACTATTTTGACAATAATTTCTCCCAATTACAACCTCACAGACATTTTATATTGATAGTATGCCTGGACACTTGTTATTTGTTTATCTATTAGATCATTGGATCTCCATAATGTGTTTTTAAACCAAATGATGATCAAGCATGAAGAAGTTTAGAGTTTTGAGTGACATTTTCCTGCTGCCTACTAACAAAACGTCACTTAACACAAAACCTTATATATATAAACCTTATACCATATTGATTTTCTCATGGTACAAACAAAGAGCATTTGCACAAACAAATTACTTATAGCATGTTGCACAACAATGCTAACACAACACAGATCAACAGCTGACTCGGGTAATAAAAAGTGTTTCCAAGCCGTTTCCTCTCTGCTGCCAGCCTCTGTTTGTTGTGATGCACCAGCTGGTTTTCAGCAGAGCTGTGACTGATGAACTGTGACCCTTTCGTCACTGCACATGTTTGAAAGCGCAAACACCACTAACATCTGTTAGTGATTACAACAGGCATGCATGGAAGTGTGGTGCAACTCAACCCTGGAATAGTCTCCTTTACTGGAAGAGCCGGGAAGGCGAGGTCAAGGTCCGCTCCGCGAACTGTTGACCAACGTCATTTACACATTGCTTTTTCCCAGGGTTTTATTTCCAAAGCTGTACAAGGGCTAGAGGTTACTTGCATTCAACTAGGAGGCACTTTGTACACATGAGGTTACACAAGAGATCTCAAAACAGAAGTAAATGTGATGTTGGTGTTGCTGCGGTTGCTCAATGTGATGCCATCTAGCATGGCAGCTGTGCCCTGTTTGTCAGACCTGTGAATTTCCACGGTGACTCGGCCACAGTGGTGGCTGGGAGTAAGAAAAGAAAGCATATGCAGTGTTGCTGAAAGCAAGTTTGATAAAATAACCTAGAATAAGTTTAACCTTTGTGACATTCAGACGAAAACCAGTCATATGACCAGTTGTAACATAGTGATTAATTCAAGGATCCAGCAGGCTTCATTTATCTTGCTCATGAATGTAGATACTTTTAGTTGCTTCAGTCAACTACGGCTTCATACCAAACCTCTTCATCAGCTTATTTACCACTCAAATATGAAGTTCTGGTTAGTGTGTAGCAAGAATGGAGGCTGTGAAAGGCATTGAGAGCAGAGCTAAACAGGAAGTTTCTGATGTTTTTGAAGCAAAACAACGAGCTGAAAAACACCAAAATGCAGATGCTTGGCTCTAAAGCGTGTGAAACCTTTATTCTACACAAGATCAGATTCATTGCCAAATATGCTCAGGAAAACAGGATGAATATCGGCCACTGCAAACGTTGCTTTCAAGTTAAGCACCTCCGCTCTGAGTTTTCACACTTATGTGTTTTTTTAGTCGTGTGTGGGATCATCACCTTTCCAGCTCAGCTCACGGGTAGCAGAGGAGCTGTGAAGTGAAGGTTTTATTGTTTTGTTGCTGCCAGAGTCTGAGGTTTGTGATTAGTGATTCTTCTTTGACGCTGCGTGAGCCAGTGCTTACCACGTGTGCAGCGAGGCTGTGATGGACTGTACGGCACTGTGAGTCAGTGAGAGTGGCACACTAGAGATGGAGTTGGGCTGAATTATGCTGTAATTTAAACCCTTTTGATCCCAAATAGCGGCTGAAAAACTACCAAAATATGCCAGTTTTACCACATTACCTGCAAACACAGGTCACTGGAGTTACATTTTAGAAGGTTGACCTTTAAGTTTGACATGTCTACCTCTCTCTCTTTCCCATGATTCCCTGTCTGCAGGTTAAAGGAGACACGCTCAACACAGCGCAATAATGCCAGCACTGATGTTTGAACCTCCTTCACCAGCAATAATCCAGCCATGTGACTGTCTGGAAACAACAACACTTAACACTCATTTTTACAATTTTGCTGGAAAACAGCAACAAAAGTTCAACCTCAAATTTTTTCTAATGCAACACCTCCGATAGCCGTTAGAGAACAGCAGCATATAACAACCGAACCAAAACAGTCTCCCTGTGATCCGTTTTACACCACATGGTGTTCTGCTTTAATATGCTGCCAGGTACATGTACAGTATTTTATGGCTCAGATTCATAATGTAGTAACTGATGATGTTACAATTAGGTCACTATCTCTCCTCTCCATCATAGATTGTTCTTTGTTTCTGCTTATGGCTCTTTCCTAAGCTCAAAGCCATTTTGTTGCATTACACTTAAAGGGGAGATATCCAGCTGAATGCATGACAGAGAAGCAATGTTTTTAAGTGTTTTGTTTGAAATCTCAAAGCCTGTTTCTGAGGCTTTGGATAAATTATTTCCCGTCATCGAAGCAGCTTTCAGAAAGCTGGACCTGATAAGATTTTTATCTCTCCACAGATAACAAATAACTCTTTGACTGAACACTTTATATCCTTTTCTTTGTCTTTGAAAGTGTTAAATCAAAGCAGTTGTGACATTGATCCAAATGTGAGCTATACTTAAAGTGTCAGTCAGTATTGTGCGGGATCCTGCACTGTAAATATGAGAATACAGTATACCAAAACATGTTTGTAAATATTTCATAAAGGCACTTGTGTCGTTGATTTGCTGATGGTGCTTTAAGTAAAATTTCAATAAATAAGACCTTGCCATAAAATTCGTCTCTCTGTGTGTGTGTGTGTGTGTGTGTGTGTGTGTGTGTGTGTGTGTGTGTGTGTGTGTGTGTGTGTGTGTGTGTGTGTGTGTGTGTGTAAAGTGTGTGTGTGTGTGTGTGTGTTTGTGTGATGGTGTGTGTGTGTGTGTGTTTCAATGTGTGTGTGTGTGTGTGTGTGTGTGTGTGTGTGTGTGTGTGTGTGTGTGTGTGTGTGTGTGTGTGTGTGTGTGTGTGTGTGTGTGTTTCAGTGCAGACTGAAATATCCTAACTAACATGCTAACATGGATCCCCTTGAAATTTAGACATCACAGTCAACTGATGATGAATCCTGTACTGGTTATGGTAGTGCTTACCTTTCCTTTAGGGCCACTGTGAGGTTCAGTTTGGATGTTTGATTGCCATGAACTTTGACTCTCACTTAAGGAACATCAGCAGCTCGAACCTTTTACTTCACCCAGTAAAATTTTGTATCCTAGTGATTTTTTTTTTTTTTTTTTTCCTCGTGTACCCATGAGTGAGTGTGTGTGTGTTTCTTTTAAACTAGTGCATGCCCATGTAACAGTAGTCCTTGAACCTTTCTGGAGTGTTAGCAAGCTGATATCACTGATAATCACATTTATAGATGTGAAAAAAAGAAAAGAAGGAGGACTTATGTGTTAAATTTGGGTCAATTTAAGCTGTTGCTAGGTGGTTGCTAGGCATGTATAAATCAGGTTTTATGGCTGTAGATGAAGTGTTGTGAAGGTATGAAACTAAAACAACAGGATGTTTTCATATGGTGCTAAAAATAGATAATTTTAGCCCGTTGCTAGGTGGTTGCCAAGCAATGTGGTGGTGTCATAATATATCATGCACAGTTCAACACTTTGGATATAAAGTAGATTTTACTGTGATTAAATTAAGACTATAGGATGTTGTCATAAGATGTTGTCAGTGCATGAATCCATAAAACAGGCCGTCTTAACCCGTTGTGAGGCCGTTGCTAGGCAGCATGATGCCATTATCTGATATAGATAAGAACCTTCAGGAGCCTCAAGGGAGATGAACCTGTGTGCCAAGTTTGGTTGCTCAACTTCTGATGTTCTAGGAGGAGTTGGCGGACAAAGAAACAAACAAACGCAATCTCTCTCTTCTCTCACACACACACACACACACACACACACACACACACACACACACACACACACACACACACACACACACACACACACACACACAGTAAGATGCAATCATTTCATTTTTATGACTAAATACCTGTAAAAACAAACCCAGCTGAAGCCTGTGGTTTTGGCTAATTAGCGCCTCTTTTTCTAACACACCAAACATGTAGCGCTGCACAGAAAGCTGCTTTTCCTTTTATACTGTGTGTGATTCTAATTTTTTATCCATTGTGCTGAAAAACAGGCAGCCCGTGAAGTCATAAATGAAACTTTAGCTCTATGCAACAATGGCTAAAGCTCTTTTAAAGCAACCATTGGAGAGCTGGCTCGCTCGGGGGTTGTGTTTTTTTAAGCAAGTACCTCTTTTCACAGTTCTGCTTCTTTGCACAACACTAACAGCATCCCCTCCCGTGACCACTGGCATTAGTCAGTGCAGTAAGGTCTGTAACAAGCTGCAATTGTGTGGTACCACCAGGAGCTTGGTTGCTGCTGTATCAGTGTTTGCTGCTCGTAAACACCAACACCTGTTACGCCCATATCCACACGCTGTATATATTGAAGAAAGTCAGGTTAAAGAACACCAAAGTGGCATCACTTACCTAAAAATTGCACATTTAAAACCACATTACATGATTTCCTATTTTCATCTTCATGTTAGTGAAACTCAAAGTGGTTGAAGTTACACTTTCATTCATTGCACCACTTTAAAGTGGTGAAATTTATGTTCATTCAGGCCCATAAGTATTTGACACAGCTTCTCTGATTCAGCCTTGTCTCTTTCATAGGTTTATTTTGGTTTTTCAGCCATACATGGCCTCCTTCACTTCACATGCAATAATATCTCTTTGGACAGTGGAAAACTACCAAATAGGCATTCAACACTTGGAATCACCTGGCTGTGAAACTGATGGCTGGTTTTCCAATTACTTTTGATCCTCTTCGGTTAAACAGCTTGAATTAAATGCTGAACGTCTGTGCTTTAATCACATGCTATTTGTTTGATTTAAAATCTTCTCTGGTGGTTTACAGAGGCAAATTAAGAAAAAAACCATGCCATGGTCCAAATACCTATGGATCTAACTGTATATAACAGCAGATTAAAGCACGTGTTTCTGTCACTGTGGGCCTACACTCCGCTTTAGCTCAGACTGCCTTTAATCCACTGATGAGCCTCTCCTGCTTTCATCTGCAAGCTCTGTTTGTCTGATGGACACTTGTGAAAAGCTGATGGGATTCATACCACAGGAAGGTCTGAGAGAGTGAGGCCAGACAATCCATGCAAAGCAATGAATACAAATGAGAAAGAAGTCTCTCACAGCACTTTTTTCCCTCCTGTTCGCCCTCTTTCCCATTAAATTTCCAGACAGCAGTTCAGTCTGTCACCGCACGCATAGTGTCAGCGCTGACTTAACACCGAGATTTTGACAATCAACAGCTAACAGAGTAGAAAATTACTCTTTACATGCATGTATCAAGCTTACTTGGTGTCAACATTATCAAGTAGCCGTTCTCTGGCTGTTATTTGATAGGGTTTCAGTTTGGGGCATCGCACCGAGGTTATGTTTTTAAAACCTGCAGAAAGAGAAGCTTTTAGTTTACTTTATATGTAGTTAAATAGCACTTTGCTTTCCACTGCTCCCTCTTTCAGAAGGGTTCACCACAGCAACTAGCTCTACATGTTTGTTAGATTTTTTTTATGCTGGATGCCAGATTAATGGCACCACCCCAAAGAGGTTCGTGTCTCCTCCTATGATCAGACTGGTGAGATGTTGCTCATTAGGTGAATGTGTAAGCGCTACCATGTAGAGTTTTGAAAAGACTTTTAAGAAGAAATTTAAATGTGGTTACAGGGTTAGACTGCCTGAGATCCTCAGTCATGGAGGCTGAACTGCAAAGGCTCAATCACCTTTAGTGATCAAACGTGTGTCCGGGACCTAACGAGGCCCTGCCGCAAGGTCTCAGGCATAGGGCAAGCACGTATAGACGCAGCAGCTGGTACACGTAGGCAGGAGTTTTAAAAAACAGCAACAGGATTTTGATTTTTGTTGCCTCACGCCTTTTTTACAGCTTCTTCACTTATCCTAAACAATGTGCTACAGAGCACACAAGGTCCTTCAAAAGAAATCCAAATAAGCTTCTGTACACTGATTCCTAGACAGTCATTAAAGAGGTCTTTCTGTTTGACAAAAAATTCTCAGGATGAAGTTTGATAAATGTCAAAATGATATCACTCATAAGTGTTTCGAGAGCTTGAGAAGCCAAACGCCACATTTCAACTGAGTTTTTGTTACAGGACACTTGGGGTGCTTTTGGAACTTGGCTATTGGGTACTAAATGTTAATAATTCTGCTATTTTTGACCTTTGGTTTCTCTGACTTTGCTGAAAACAGAGCTAGAATAGGCTCTCCGTGGCCTGCCTCTTTGCTATATTTCTGACACTTTAGTTTTATGAAACCTTCACTGTTTCTGACCCTCACATTGTTTATTTGCTGCAGGGTTTAAATTACTTAAGAAAGGTAATTCATGACTTTCTTACAGACATTTCATTAGATTAAGCTAGTTTCACTACTACTCATGTTTGTTTACTCTTTCTCTCCAATTGGTCCTTCTCAGTTAACTTGGTAGTATATTTAAAAGTAGAATGAAAGACAGAGCCTTAAACTTCCAGCCCCTCTTGTGTGGAACAGTTTGGATTCAGGACACAGACGGCTTCTCTGTTTTTAAGATCAGGCTTAAAACTTTCCTTTTGATAAAGCTTTTCATTAGTACTGGATCAGGTGACCCTGAGCCATCCCTTTGTTATGCTACAATAGGCATAGGCTGCTGTTCTTCTTCACTCACCTTTTTTCATGTGTTTATATACACCAGTCTGCATTTAATCATTAGTTATTATTAATCTCTGGCTCTCTTTCTTCAATTGAAAAACTGAAGTAGTGTTTTTGTTTTTTAATTGGAAAATGTATCATTTAAGAAAACTCCCAATTATTCCCAGAGTTAACCTTCTCAGAAGTAAGGATTTCTTGTTCGTCCTTGTCTTCAGAGGGGGTTAAAGTACACAAATTATTTAGGTAGATAAAAGTACAAATGTGTGTTCCAAAAAAAAATGCTTTAGTTAAAATTTAAATACTGCTTCAACAATTCAAGTAAAAGTGAAAAAGCATAGGCTCCGAAATGTACTCAAAGTAAGAAAGTAAAAAGTCTGAAGGGCGTTTTTGCCAGTTAGCTTTTTGTGCAAAGCTAAGAACCTCATGCTATATTCATGTGCTAATAAAAGGATATTAGTGCATAGAAATACAGACATTTTTGTTTTTTCTTTTACTTTGCTTCCACAACTAAAAATACAGTGAGAAATATTGCATTTGAAATGATCAGACACTTAAAAATCATCCCTACCTTTATGCTGGCACTAGCTTGATTCTGCCCACCCAATCTTGTTGATATCGGCACCAAAAATTCTGTTCTAGATCGTTCTGGCTCACTTTAACCAGTGAGTATCGATCTATAGGCTCATGATTTAGGCTCAAATCAGTTTGATATTTGAAATAAAAACTTTCATCATATGAAATAATGAGCCTCTTTTGAAATGAGTAGAAAGTACAAATATTTGTCAGAAAAATAAACACTCAAGTAAAGTACCGATACCTGAAAATTCTACTAAAGTACAGTAATGAAGTATTTGTACTTTCTTACACGATCGGCTGAATATCTTAGTACCAGACTGTTCTCGATTTGTCTCCAGCAGGCACGTCTTCAAAAGCCAAAAAAGGTTCACACACACACACAGTTGTTACCAAACATTAACAATAAAACTCATCCAGGTTGGATTTATAGTGAAATAAAAGGTCAGCCCAACAATGTCACCACTTGTTAATGTACTACATCAACTATACGAGTCAATTTTTCACTATTCTCGAATGTCTCTTTGCCTATTAGCTGAAATAAATTCCCAGTTCCAGCATTACTTTTCAGATTTGTTTCTTTGCACTTTTAATCATCATTGCTGAAAGCTGCAGCACAAATAAGTTGATCATTACGCTATAATTACACTGCGATCCAGTGAAAGCTTGATGACAAAGTGAAGATGCACTTCAGACTCTGGCTTTCAGGTCGAAGTGCTTCAGCAGCAGGTGTGGAATTTAATTTACTGGTGGGATCAGAAGATCAGATTATGGTTAAACTGGTTTGAATAAAACAGCAAAGTGATTCAAATCAAACATGACCCGAGCGAACAGCAGAAAGAGAAGCGCTTTCATCTTCTACTTGAGGCAAAGGAATCGCTCACACAGGTGTGCATATTCGCAGATATGTGGGTGGACAGGTGCGTTTATAACTTTGCTTAAAGGCATGTCTGTCACGGTGAGCAGAAATGTGATGTAATCCCCTCCAGGATTCACTCATAACATCATATTTCCAATGCCCCCGTCTTCTCCAAATTTACAGGCTTTGTTGACTGAATCAGTGTCTACCCAGCAGGCACTGTTGCTGCCTGTCACACTCTATCAGTTCGATTTTCACAGACGCACCAGCATCCGTGTTTGTTTGCCTTCGAGAACTGACAAACTGTGTGCGATGTCACAGAGCGTCGTCCGTCTGTCGCAGTCGTCGCGTTCAGCCATTCTTGGGCAACGTTTGAGTGGAAAACAGGGACGAGGAAGTCTGCGAGTGTCATTAAAAGAAGACTTTCAGGTCTGATTTCGATACATTGGAGTCGTGATGCACAATTTAATGCACATTATTTCCTCTGCGTCCCATTAAAGGTTGCTTCAGAGACATCTGCCAGGGCTGTAAATGCCTCTCTATTTTTCTAGTTTGTGAGTGTTTGCACTGCATAAACTACTTGCCATGCTTTATTTTTTGTGTATATCTACTTCCTTAGACCTCTAAAAATGTTTTTATTAAGACAATTCAAGAGGAAAAATGCTTCCCTGCTTCTAATAATATATGTTACCTCTAAAGGCCTTAACCTGTGACGAGGAGTCAAAAACAAGTCAAAAAGGCCTGGAAATCACTGTTTTAAACAATCATTAGGGAAGCTCTAGGGAAAGTTCCATGTTTAGATGTGGTGATGACCACAACAGCAGGCAGAGAAATCCCCCTGACACAAAAATTTCAAGCTGTGGTTCAGATTTCTTTGAGAACTCACTTACAGGACCTCTTTCCATAAAGCACAGCTACAGCAGCTTTCAAACCCTATTTGAGAGAAAATTTAGCTAGAAAGTGTGGATATTTACAGTCATTCTTTGTTTCCAGGGTGTGCTTTCATTGACCGGATGCCAGCCTCGATTCCACACTTCTCATGATCACATGTTTGGTGCTTAGTGATATCTCAGGGTTTCAGACTCTCCCTGCAGGATCCAGATACAGGCCATGAAAATGACCATGAGCCAAAGCTAACCACAGCTGGCACCACATGGCTAACTTGAGCAGGAGCAGGCTCACGCTAATCCACAATAGCTCTTTTTTTTTTTTGCCTTCGAATAAATGCGGCTCAATATTCTGGGAAGAATTAGGTCTAGGTTTTCAGCCTACACGATTTCTGAGGCTATAAATTTGCATTTATAGCCTCTCACTTCCTGGTTTATTACTCAAACTTTAATGATTAGAAAATATATATTTTCAGTTTCCAGTCGTGAATACAAAAACTGTCTTATTAGTATTTATAAAAGATGAAAGGTTGATCCATGACTGATGGTGTTTAGTTGTTTGTTTTTCTATCCAGGTCTGATTTTACAGATTTTACATTCTTACTAGATGGTAGTACATAGTGGATCAAAATTGGACTGTACTGTTCTACGTTGACACTTCCATTCATTTTACCAAGATCATCAACAACAGTAGCTGAAATGCAGCCCCAAACCATGACAGAGTCTCCATTGTGTTTTACAGATGGTTGTAGACAACCATTCACTGACAATGATCTGAACCAAAAAATTTGGACTGATTACGCCATCAGACCTGTTGCCACTGAGTTTCAGTCCAGTTCTTGTGTAATTTGGCATACCGCAGCCTTTTCTCCCTGTTTCCTTTTCTTAAGAATCACTTATTGAAAGCCACCCTTCCACTGAGACCATTTGTGATGAAGCTTCAGTGAACAGTAGATCAGCTGTGTCAGGTCTTTGCTAGATTTTTTCCTATTTCACGAGGAGAGGACTTCCAAATACTGTTCATCTGCTGTGGATTGTTTTTTAGGCTTGCCACTGGTCCTTTTGTCCTCCTCTTGTCCAGTTTCCTCAAGTTATATTTATTTGTGACCGGCTGCATGTTAATTGTAAAGATACAATGTACAATGTAATACATGTAAATTGCCTAAAGATACACTTTAAAATGAGATCTTTGCTAAGTTATCTATTACGTGTAGACACAACACTCACTCATCTCTTGGTTTAGGTGCCCTTTTTATCCTTGAGTGAGTTTTAGGTCATTGTTAGAGCTTAACAAAAAACAAAAAAACATCTACAAGAAAGTCTGGCTCTTGGAAGAAACGAGGGGTCAATCAAGACTGTTGTACTGTAAAAAATTTTCATATAATGATAAATAAAGGCTTTAATCACAGGTAAGTGATGTATGAGGGTAAGATGCTTTGTACATGACTTTTATACATCATAAAACTGAAAAAACTTATACAAAACCAAACCTAGAGTTACAGTTTATTTTACTGATCAGCAGTGATGTTCTTCTGTGGTTAGTAAGCAGAACTTTTCCTCTGTTTTATTGGTTACTATGATTTGGATCATTCTCATGTTTAGATCCGTGTACAGCTCTGAGTCGCCCCTAGATTTGATTAGAGGCATCCAACTGGGGGTGTGAGCTAGAGGAGGGACCCTGTTTATAAGCAGCTAAGTAACTTTGATGTCTTGTGTAACTCACAAGACATCAAAGCCCCTCCCCCAAAGGTCACCCAGATTGAACCAGGTCCCAGCACTCCAGCAGCAGAGGGAGACCTAATTAAATCATTCATGTATTCATATAAAAAAGAATGATGATTTAATTTATTAAGTGAAAAAATTACCTAAACCTTCCTTGACCTATGTGGAAAAAAAATAAGAGCTGCAATCAAATGTTTGTGATAACTGCCAATGAGTCATTCACATCAAGTATTTTCACCACATTGAGGGGGTTTTCCAACATAGACTTTTTAAGGTACCAGCTTTAACTAGGTTAAACCCCATTTTTGTTTTTAAGTTTTTTTGAGCCATTCAGAGGTGGACTTATTGTTGTGTTTCTGATCATTGTCCTCTTGAGGGGGCATGAACTGATGGCCAGACACTCTCCTTCAGGAGTTTCTGGTAGAGAGCAGAATGATTCAATCAATTATAGCAAGTCTTTCAGGTCCTAAAGCAGCAAAGCAGCCCTAGACCATTGCACTACCACCACCATGTTTTACTGTTGCTATGGTGGGTTTTTTTTTTTTTAATGAAATACTGTGCTGAGCTTTATGCAGATGTAATGGGACTTATCTTTCAAAAATAAACTTTTGTCTCATCAGTGCACAGAATATTTTCCCAGAAGTCTTGGGGATCATCAGGATGCATTTAGTCAGCACTGGTTTTCTCCTTGACCCATGGATGCTATTTTTGCCCAGTCTCTTTCTTTCAGTGGAATCATGACCTCTAACCTTAACTGAGATGAGTGAGGCATGCAGTCCTTTAAATGTTGTTCTGGGTTCTTCTGTGACCTCCTGGATGAGTCATCAACGCGTTTTGGAGTTATTTTGGTAGGCTGGTCACTCCTAGGAAGGTTCACCACTGTTCCAAGTTTTCTGCGTTTGTGGTGATGGCTCACTGTGCTTCACAGGAATCCCAAAGCCTTATAAACAACTTTGATAGATATCAATGATTTTGTTTCTTAGCTGTTCTTGAGTTTCTTTAGATTGTGGTATGATGTGTTGCCTTTTGAGGTTTTTTGGCCTGCTTCATTTTGTCTATCAGGCTTGATTTCAATTCAGTTCAATTCAATTTTATTGATATAGCGCCAAATCACAACAACAGTCGCCTCAAGGCGCTTTATATTGTACAGTAGATCGCACAATAATATATTCAGAGAAAACCCAACAATCATATGACCCCCTATGAGCAAGCACCTTGGCGACAGTGGGAAGGAAAAACTCCCTTTTAACAGGAAGAAACCTCCAGCAGAACCAGGCTCAGGGAGGGGCGGGGCCATCTGGTGCGACCGGTTGGGGTGAGAGAAGGAAAACGGGATAAAGACATGCTGTGGAAGAGAGACAGAGATTAATAACAGGTATGATTCAATGCAGAGAGCTCTATTAACACATAGTGAGTGAGAAAGGTGACTGCAAAGGAAAAACTCAATGCATCATGGGAATCCCCGGCAGCCTACGTCTATTGCAGCATAACTAAGGGAGGATTCAGGGTCACCTGGTCCAGCCCTAACTATATGCTTTACCAAAAAGGAAAGTTTTAAGCCTAATCTTAAAAGTAGAGATAGTGTCTGTCTCCCGAATCCAAACTGGAAGCTGGTTCCACAGAAGAGGGGCCTGAAAACTGAAGGCTCTGCTTCCCATTCTACTTTTAAATACTCTAGGGACAACAAATAAGCCAGCAGAGTGAGAGCGAAGTGCTATTTAAGTGATTACCTAACAGATCTGGCAGTAACCACACCTGAGTGTGGCTACCGAAACTGAAATCAACTTTTCAAATAAATGAATGGTGAATCACGGTGAATCACATTCATGATTTAACAAGAAGAGGACAATTACTTTTTCACACAGCTCCAGGTTGCTTTGGATAGCCTTTTCCCTTAATAAATGAAATCATCATTTAAAAACTGCATTTTGTATTTACTCTGTTTACTCTGTCTAATATAAAATTTTGTTTGATGATCTGAAACGTGACAAATATATAAAAAAAACAAGTAATCGGGAATGGGGCAAATACGTTTCTATATTCTAGCCATAGGCTTAGACCTGGGAATGGTCATCACGACCATTAACAACAAAAATGATAATTCTAATATTAATTGTCATATAAATAATAAGGAGAAGATGACAAGACAAAGAAAAGAAAAACGAGGTGAAGTTAATCTGATGGCTTATCTGGTGTGTCTCACATTCACCAGGGGCCCAGCTCCGTTAGGCACAGGAAAAGGTCATAAAAGGAAGAACTGCTGCTTGAGCCTTACAGGACACCCCCCACCCCAGGAAGGTCTGCACGTCACGCACGTCACATGTGTATCTACGTTTTCTCCGTATCGATGCATGTTGTATTGGCTCTAAAGTTGCTAAAGTCGGGTTTAGGGCCATAATATAAATGCTTTCACAAACCCCTCTTAGAAGCCTTGTCAAAATAAAAATAATAACGTAATACTAAAAGTACTGCAGAGAGGGAGAAATAAACTCCAGGGGCATATTTTGGGAATATTTCGAAATAAAATCCCAATCAACTACTTTTTTTACTTTCTACTTTAAAAAACAAAAAACAAAACACAAATCTCATTTGTCTCCATAAATAAATGTCTCTATAATTGTCTCCACAAATTTGTCAGTTAGTTTTGTGATTTTCAAAATAAAATGTGGAATTTTAACATTTAACGCAAAACGAACCAATTCGTAAGACTTGATCAGCCATTGGTTGCATTTATAAGAATTAACCTACTTTATTTATTTTTCACATGGACGTATATCGCACGTAAGCGCGCACAGGAGCAAACAAAAACGTGCCATCATCAAGTTGCGACAGCCCTTCTCTCCAGTCGGTGGAGAGCCAGGAGAGGAGCAGATCTGGCCCCTGTTGAGGAGCTTGCGGACGGCAAATCTTTTACTACTGACGCGCTGTATGGGCTCCGTGGATTTATTCTGCCTCTTGTAATGATCGTAAATCACCGTGTAAGAGCACATAGTCAGCGGGTCGAGCAGTGCACTGGTCAGTTTGGCAGAGCAGCTAGCGTTAGCAGTGTTTGACTAGCCAGTTAACAGTACACGAACTTGGCTTGTAGAGGCTAGTTAGCAGGTCGTGCTAGCGTGCTAGCCTCGGTTGGTCAGGTGCAGTGACTGCTGCTGCTGGGAGACCCAAGAAGGAGCGTTTACCTCCAAGCGTTAGCTTCTTCAAGCCTCAAAGGATACCCCGCTGTGGATACCGGACCGGGAGGAAGCGCTGGAAAGTCCTGCTACTTGTGTCCATCGCCACATTTCCCAGGTAAATAAAAACAATGCGAATTACAAAGTACAGCGCCGCAGCTGGGGGATATTGCAGCGGTGGACCGGTGGGGAAAAGGGCCTAGCATTAGCCTGCTAACGCAGTCGCTAGCTATTAGCAGTGCTAACGTTAGCCAGCTTGTGTTGATGTGGAGCTCGGTAGCGCTCAGAGTTGAAGTTTAAGTTAGCAGATTTAGCTTCGTGTAGCTGAATGCGCTGCACGGGTTGAAGTTTGTTGCCTGCTTCGGCTGCCTCTCCGGCCAGCGCTGGGCTTTTTAAACAAACTGAGTCAACAGCTGCAGAGTGCGAGGACTTTAATGCCCGTGCACGCATTGACCCGATAACTGGGGGTCTTTAACTTTACTTTGCCGTAACTGGGTCAGTCTACATCTTTAACAAGTAACTGATTTTCCTCGAGGTTTTTGATGTACAGCATACAACTTTCTGTTCTTAAACCCTCGATGAGAAAAAGGAAACGTCCTAAAGAAAGTCATGTACCGGGAAGAAGCCACAGGAAGAGCAAGATGATGTCTGTGTGCAGAGCAGAACAAACGATGAATCTAAAGTATGGACGTCAGGATGGTCAAATTATAGATTGCAAACCTGTATGAACAGTTTGAGACATGCCATGAAACACATAGCTGCACAGACTCCACTCCTCCTGGGCAACTGCCAGGCAGCTTAAACACACCAGAGGCAACTTTGCCACACTATTCACATATAAAAGAGAAAGCAAAGGAACACAAAAGCACCAAGTGTAGTAGAAAAATGCTGTTTAGTATGGCAGCTCCTATTTCTTCATCTGTTCAAGGGTTTCTATTTAAAAAACGTTTATAGAGCCACTGCAAAGGTCACTTAGTTCTGTTAATTTTATAAAGTTATCCAAATCCAGACTTTATCTCGGGGAACAGAGGACTGAATTCATGGGATGTTGACAGCTGAGAGATTTAAGACTTTTAAGGTTGCTGCGGCTGTGCTCTGATTTTTTGCAAATCACAGGACTTGAAATTGTTTTGTCACAGGAGGCAGATTTAGTTAAACCAACACTGAGCTGACAGCTTGATGCACAGTCCACATCCCTTATTCAGTTAGTCGCCTAACATGCTGTAAATGCTGCCTAATGCAACAGTCTTGCAAGCCTTTATGAATATTATGTTCCTCTTTTGTTCAGACGTTTTTAGAAAGTTGTTGATCTAAAACTGTATGGCCATTTCTTTTTACTGGTGCCTTAATGTTTACTCTCCTGTGGTGGACAGGCTTGTCTTTGTGTCTCTGACATCCAATTGTTTCAGTTGTAACAGAGTACCAACAGCAAAGCACAAACCAGCCCAACAATACAGATTATTTTCAGTTCTTCATTATGCTTTTGAGACCTTTACTTGTGTTTCATCATGTAAGCCTTAATTACATTGTTTTTACCATAGTTGTGTTGTTTTGTATAGTTGATTAAATGCAATGTAACTCGAGTCAAACATGAACTTGGAACTACCCAGATTTCTACTCCGCTGTGTAAAACTGGAGTGCATCAAGTTTAAACTCAGACTTGACCACAACCCCTCATGTGCAACGATAGCCAAACCCAAATGGGTGTACATTCATTACATATTTCTCTTAAACAACAGAAGTGCAGTACTGAAGCGTACCATGAAATGGTTTCAGATTCAATTCTCTCTTATTTAACCATGCTGCGTCTTTCTCTTGTGCTGTTTTGTCAGTTTGGATAAAATTGTGCAGCTCATGTTAATTTCAGTTTGGGAGGGAGTCGTGAGGTCAGGTCAGATGACCAACTTTGGTTAAGATGCACAGATGTCAGCCAGTCCATTTGAATGAATCTTCTGTCACTTCTCTTCTATATTTGTTACGCTGCTATTCTAAGAGTGATGCTTTGCACACACATACTTGTGTAATCTGTGCAGTATAAAGCACCACATTGATTACAAAAGTGCAGCAGCACTGTTGCATATCTTTTGCCATACTGAGTCTGACTGCAGAAGTGTGGACACACTGCTGATAGAATACTTTATCATTTAGTTGCCAAATTACATAATTTACAGCTTTCTCTTTAAAAGAAAAAAAAAAGTGGATACAACATTTCTCTGGAAGAGTGTCAACAAAAGCTGAGCACCAGAAGCTTCATAAAGGGAGCATTTATTTCAGTGCTGTTGTATTGATTGCTGGTTAAAAATGTGCTTTGGGTTGTACATAACAGATGAAACGGTCTGATCAGCCAGCAGCTGGAAATCTGCCTGTGTTTGATCAAAAATTGATGGTGTTCTTTTTCTCAGCACTGGTGTTGATTAATCATTAGAAATGGAAGTCAAAAATGGGTCTCATTTGTTAGTACTGGCTTAACTTGGTGTCATATTAAAGTGACCTATGTACGCATGCCCAAGATTGACGATCAGAGATCTGTTAAGGACAATATTTTATTTAATTTTTTGTACCTGTTCAGTTTCCTTTAAGTGCCTGCAAACATTTATTGTATAGAAGATGAAGGCTTTCTGAACCCATAGGATTACTGATTATGATCAGATTACAAATAGCCTGTATTGTCATTATGAACAAATCTGGATGTTATTTTCTTGATTAGCCAATCTGTTTCTGAGAATTGCTCTTGCTGTGTCCTGTTGTCCGATCAACTGTCCAAAACACAAAGATAAGGTCATTTACTCTTGCATAAGCCTGAAGAGGGGGAAAAAAAACCCAACCCAAAACCCAACAAATCCTCATATTTAGAAGTTGAAGCCAACGAATGTTTAACATTTAAGTTTGTAAAATGACTGACAGTTAATAGATCTCCCTAAATAGTAGGGGGGAGGGGCTCAATGCAGCATAGTATTGCAATATTTTTTTTGTGCCGATATAGTATCAATACAAGAACACCAAATATCGATCTTTTATTAAATAAATTGAAATAATCCGGGAATCTCTTGCACCAACATCCTGAAATAAGGTTAGCAAAACAAATTTACATTTAATAAACCATCCAACACTGGATGCATTTAGCTTGGCAAAGTTATTTCCTAATTCAGAGCAAGCTCAGTCACACTAGTAGGAATAGGACAGGACGGCAACCTCCATACATTTACCAGAAGAAGTGGTGGCTGTCTGGTGACTGTATTGAATTTTTCACATTCTGCAAGTGATGGCAATTTGTGGTAACTAAATGGTTGCCCACAGCTTCAGGGGTTGCACACTCAAAGCCACTTTTGATCGCAAGGGGATTGCACAGGTCAGCAAACAGTTGCAGTCTGACTTGGACTGACTGTGCTCACTCTGAGAGGTTGTTAAAGGTTTGCAAATAATTACTATCTAACTTATAAATGCAGACAGATTGCAAGCATGTTGCCTTTAATCTGAGTCTTTGTCAATGAGCACAACTTGAAGAGACTTGATTTGACTGGCTGCCAGCTGGTTGTGTTCTGGCTGTATTCCTGTAGAACAGTTGCAGAAAGTTGCAGAATGCAGATGTGATATTTGGATTTCTGTCTATGTAGACAGCAACAGATATGTGGTTTTTCAACAGCCGCTATTCAGTCTCAGACTAATATCAGACTGATTCTGTCTTATGGCAACATTTATAGCAGGTTTTAGTGACAGGGTTGATTTTTGCAGCAAAAAAACCCCCAAAACTGAAGTGGGATAACTATACGTTTTGATAAAGCGGATATTGCCTAAGTTTAACATAATTAGCAGTTTGAAAAAGGTGATAAATTGCAGTTTTGCTGTTGTGCATTGCAAAAAGTTAATTGCAATAAAACAATATCATGATCATTTTTGTCAGGTGAGTAGTCATTGGAGTTTTAAAATTATTTTCAGCGCCCATGACATATACAACCACTTTACTCGATGCTGTCTGTCTGATCATACCAGTGTGTGATGGCTCTGCATTCTCATGTGATGAATGCTCAGATTTTTCCAAGATTATTTCAGATTTTTATGGCTTTTTCTGCAGCGCATCTCTCTGCTGTCTGTAAAAAGCCAGGCGGCGGAGCAGATGAATAGAAATGGCAGATGTAGTTGTTTTGAAAAGACAGTTTTAATTTGGTCTTTTACTGCGTTGAACAGGTTGTTGTTTGGCAGCGCTTCTGAAACTGTGTTGGAAGAGGCTGTTTTAATATGTACAAACTAAGCTGCTCTCTGGGGTTTGTTTTTTTAGAGCCAGCCCATTATGTACCCCCTTTGAAAATGGTTGCAACGAGAACATTATTAACATTATTAAACCCTTCAGTTAAATGTATGCTGGTTTGGGGGGGATGTGCTCTATTTTCTCCTCTCTCCTCCAGCAGGGCAGTGTAAGCTGGTGAAGATCAGAGAATTCACGTTCAAGGATAGGCTGAAAGTGTTTAAGACAAGAACTGCATGTTTTCAATTTACATTTACTCAAAATTATGGATCAGCATTGATAGGATAGGAATGTAGTCATTCCATTATCGATTGTTTCCAAGGGTCAAATTCTTTATCTTCGTTTTGATTCTTGTTGTTCTTGTGTTTGGGGAGAGGGAGGGAAGCAAGCAATATTCCCACCTGCCTTCACTGCCAACTGTATGTTTTCCCCCCCCTCTGTGCATCTCTCTTTTTCTTTTCTTTTCTTTTTTTTTTCTCAGATTTGGTTGTTGGTGTGTGTTGGAGGGCTGCTACTGCCCTGGTCAGGACTAGCAACTTTTCTGCCACCACCAGCAGCAGAACTTCTAGCTTTAAACAAGATTCAAGGTTGTTGAAGGGAGGGGGGGGGGAGCTTAGCTTCTTTAAAACTAGAAATCTGTAACCTGGTATGAGTACAGGGTAAATGACAGAAACAAGGTAAAGCCTCTCATACTGCAGTAAAATGAAACTGGTACACAAAATTAGGTTAAAAAAATACTTGGGAGTTCAGTTTGGGCAGTGCTGCAAGCCCTTAAAGATTATGACAGGGTATACTGGACATTGTTTGCGTAAAGCTTCACATTCCCACACTCCTTACTGTTGCTGTGTTACTGACATCAGGGCTTTCCTAATACTGTTCTTATGGACAGTGAGATTTCCTGTCTTTGAAACTTGTGTTGGCAAAGCATGAAGATAGTGGACATTGTTTAGGTTGCATATGGGGAGACTGACCTTAGTAAATCCACATTCAATCTGATATCTTTAACTGAGGAAAAACATATATGCATATTTTGTAACCAGTGAGTGAATCAGACTGGTGTCCATATGCTGGCTATTCCTAACAAAGCTACTACTCAGGGTTACTGGTCAAAGACTAGTTTTAAGACTCCCTGCATATGGAGAGAGAGAGTACAAGTCAGTTATTCTGTGGGGGTTGTTTTCAAGTGGTAAACGGATGTTCAAGCCACTGTTTATGTTTGGAGGAAAGCTTAAAAGTGGGAAGTGTTGCTTGAATCTTTGTTGTCTAATATACCAAATTGAGAGGGTAACGTGGTTTCTACAGATGGACAGCTTTGGAGCAGAGGGGACAGATGGTTGAAAGAAATTGGGTTTAAATGGTGCAGTCCACAGAGGGAAACGGGAAAGGGGTGACAGCAGCAAACGTGTGGAGAGGTGCTGTGTAGTTTGCATACTTAAAGACCTATTCAGCTGTGTATGTAAACTGGGAAATGAGGAGGGAAATGAAGCTGTCTTCATAGCAGACAGGGTTAGGGCTCTACAAGTCCAAACTGTGTGTGTGAGTTAGTAGAGGGAGAGAAGGAGCTATCGAGGAGGGAAAAAAGGACATTAAAGGGGCTTTTCTGTGGGGAGTTCCAAGAGGATCTCCCCTCTCAAGGAAATCTCTTGAAGGGTAACTTAAGAAAGTCATCAAGTGGTCCTTTGTGGCAACAAAGTACAGCAACATAAAGAAAAAAGGGCACAATTATTGTTATTAGGGTCAGACATTACAACACACACTAGAGCCTTTATCTCCACTGCTTCCTCTCCTCAGCTTGCGAACCTGCAATTCTTTGTAATGATGGCTTACCTTGTTTTAAAATTAGCATTGTTGTTGGGGGCGTTACTGGTAGTTGTGAGTAGACATGAGACCAGAAAAGTAAAATAGCTGTTATTGAGGTATTTCTGGTGATTTGAATTTTGTGGCCTGATATGAAGAATTCTGTATACGTGTCTGCTGCCTGGGCTAGACTTTTCTTCCCACAGGTGGAGTATAGGGTGGAGGGTGGGGGGGGACGACGACGACGACAACAAAGCATTTTATTAAGAATTTCTATGAAACGTATCTAATTCACAGCTTCAGACCTTCCCTAGCTATCTTATCTTACGTTATCAGACGTTCCTGCACATTTTGTCTTCCTCCTATACTCATGAAGAATGTAATATTTATAATATTTGAATTCTCTTTCTCGGCTTATTGCATACCTCCATCATCTGTAACTTTGTCGTTAGCAGTGTGATACTATCTTCTGTTTTGTGCCTTTTAAAAATGCTCTCTTCTAAATGCTTGCTTTATCAGTTTGTTACTCTGAGGATTTACTGGAGCCTTAAGAGCAAAGTATGGGTTTATTCTGTGCTTGTAAACGGCCCGTTTGCTCAGTATCTGTGAGGCGCAAGGAGTACGTTAATAATTCAGTGCTGTGCCATGTAGCTCTGAGCTGGGTAATGAACATGGGGAGAAATCTCCCAGGCATTTTGCTTTGATGTGGGCTGTGGTTTGAACACTAGGTGACACAGTGCAGGGACAGAAGAAAGTGGCAGTCTGGGACAAAAGTCAAGAGTGGATATATTAGGGTCCAAAATTATACTGCAGCAGAGCGTATTGTCAAAAGCCAAAGATATGAAAGTACAGATAGCATCTCTTTGTCTTTGTCCTCTGAGAAGGAATACTTTATTTCTTCTTTGAAGCGTTGATCAGGCACAACTTGAACAGTGAGCTGCTTTCACACCTCGTTGATGGCTACGTACTAGATATCTATGTACTGGTTACGTGCTGGAGCTGAAACTAGAGGAGCAAGTTTTACGTAAAAACAAATGAGCACTTTTCACACATGCACTATACCCCCTGAACTTTTTGATGAAAGTGCATGTGTATGCTTGTTCACAGGTGAGAATTTACAGCAGTATCTCTTCACGAGCTTTTTGAAAGTGAGAGTTGCTCAGATTTACATAATTGTAACAGTTGTAACTTCACAGATTTGTTATAAACTTAAAAAATATCTCCACATCAATATTATATATTTTTTTTAATTGACGTGGCGTATGTACGTCACTTCAGGCACACAAGGGGCCACATAGTCACAGTTTGTAAGTCCCTATTGAAGACCTGAACCTTCAGTAAGTAACTTTTACTAAATGTGGATCTATAATGCCTCACTACATATAGAAGTAGTTTTTCCTAATGATCAGAGTTACTAGCGAAACATAGAGCCTCCATGGTATGAAATTTCTGCTACAATGCAGTATCTGCCAGGAAACTTTTTCAATTCAGCTTATTTACATAGCACCAAATCACATCAACAGATGTCTCGTGATTCTTTTATGCTAAAAGGTAAAGACCCTACAATCAATCAACCCCCTATAAGCAAGGACTTTATGATAGTGGGAAGGAAAACCTCCCTTTTTAAAAGGAAGAAATCCCCAGAAGAACCAGGATCATGGAGGGGTAGGGGCAGATGAACAGGACAAAACCTAGACTAAGGGAGAGACAAGACACAAATATAATGACATGCTGCAATGGTATATCCTCCTGAGAACCAGCCTATTCATTCATGGCCGGTGCAATGGACATTTTTGGATGTTTTTGGTCTATATATTTTGACTTATTTGAGCTACCCTACTAAGTTTTGTTTTGCTAAATAGAGGACATCCTTTCCATTGATATCTCATGCGTTTGGGTGGTCTCTTTTAGCTACAAAGAGGAAGGAAATCAAAACGTTAAATCGGAAGAATCTCTTTTCCTCAGTTCTCAGGAGGATATAAATGTATGACGAATGAAAAGAGGTGAGTGGAATAGTAGTCCTTAGTGCGTCACATGAAATCCTGTAGCAGCATAATTAAGGGATAGTTCAGGGTCACCTAAACGAGCATTAACTATAGTCTTTATCAAAAAGGAAAATTGAGTCTGATCTGGAAAGTAAAGAGGGTATGTATGTAATAAATCCAAACTGGGAGCAGTTTCCTGAGGTGACGGGCCTGAAGGCTCTGCCTCCCATTCTACTTTTAAAAACCACAAGCAAGCCTGAAGTATGAGAGTGAAGTGTTCTGTTAGGGTAATATGATACTATAAGAAATTTAGGATATATTAACACTGGGGGAAAGGGAAAAATGGTAGTTAGTAGACATACGTGGATGGCTGTCATTTGACCAGATAAAATGGTTTTAGTGTTGTGTATAGTTATTTATTTTTTTAAATATTTGTTTTTCTTTTGAAAAAAAATATGGGAAAGATATTCATGGCAGCATGTTAATAATAAACATTAGCTTACTTGGCTGTTAAACCTTTTTTTTTTCTATTGTGTCTAAACCTCCCACTATGCTTGAGCCCGTTATGGGAGTCAACTAAGGTTAGGCAGGCCGCTGGGGCTGTAATACACAGCCTAAACCCTGTAATGGTTTATACAGTATTGTCAAATTTCACTCATACTACACATTTATTTGAGTACTGCGGCTTGTTCTGCCAATATTGTGGGTCTGCTGTCTGACTGGCAGAATGCCGTCACTTTGACAGATTGATAAAGCCACCGATGTTCCTGTGTCTTCATACGTTTAAAAGTGACAAAAGTGATTTTAGCCGTCTAGCCTTTCTTTTGTAATTTCCCATCACAGAATGCCTTCAGGCTGTGGGGCATTTTGTTCAGTCCTTTTCCATCTCACCTTAACACAATTGCATCTCTTCACTGCCCCCCACAACTCATTTCCTCTCAAATGCCCACCGGTCCTTCTCTGAGACTGCAGCAGAGGTGCAGCACAAAACCTGTTTGAAAGGAGGCCTCTCTCCTGTTGGCATGGAAACGTCTGCCTTTGTGAATGGAGGCTTCCCTTACATGCCTGGTCAGAGGTCTCCCGATGTCTCATGGTCCAAGAGGACCTGGCCAGACCTCTGTGCCACATCACTAAGCCTGTGTTGAAGTCGTGAAGTCAGGCACTTCTGCTCACGTAGTTTGTAGTTGTGTCTGTTCCTTGTTCACATTGTGTTACTGCAAGTCTCGACTTGACTTACATGAACTAGAGTGCTCTCAATCATGTACTGCTGTAGTAACTGAAAGCTAAAATTTAGAGAACTTTACAATAAAATTTGGGAGGGAGTAGTTTGTGCAAACTCCTGCAGGATTTGTTTGAACTGGTTTCACAGCACTTTGGAACGGGTTCAAAAATCTGGCTAAACTTCTGTGATTAGTGCCTCTCTGCTAATATTTATAAAATGTAGCGTGAAAAGAATATTTTATCTTCCTGCTCAGAGACTGAAGCTCATTGGTTAGAGCTATTGGTTAATTAATTGAGCATCTATCCCACAGCAAAATGAGCATTTTACACATTACTGAAATAGGATAATATCCTGAGCATCACAGCTGGGTTTTTTGTTTTGTTTTTAAATACATAATACAGTATTTTAAAGATTAATTGGTCATACTGAGTAATTTGTTTGTGGAACAGTCATACAGTTTGACAGGCTTCCCTGTAGGTTAATGACCTATTAGTTAAAAGGTAGATATACTGACCTTTTTATTATTATTGTTTTGACATTCTAGATAAAAATGAAATGTTTCAGACATTGAGCATCCTCATATTGCCGTAGGCCTATAACTGTTGAATAGCTACTGTTTCATAATAAGCTGGCATTTCATCAGGCCAAAAAGAGGTCAGAATGAATAAACTCAACAAAGCAATGCAGGCTGTGTCTAAATTAGTCCATGATTAGATGTCATGAAAGAAAATCAACAGGTCTCTATTCCCTGTGGACCACAACAGAGAAGCCTTGACCTAATTATTCATTTTCTTTTTCCTAACAAAAGAGCCGAGTTTATTGCAGCATCCTGCGCTCATCTTTTGCTGCTGTCTTCACTTGGCACAGACCTCACATCTTGATGCAGTTTCTCACATTGCCCGAGAACGGTAAATCTTAGTTTCACCATAAATGTGGTGTTTATTGTTGGCGTTTCCTTATAATGTGGGTTCTACATGACACCAACACAACATAACAATCTGCGGTTTTAAGTTATTTTGTGTGTGATTTTCAATACATTTATATTAAATTAAAGTCTTTTCTTTTTCCATGGCAGTGTGTGACACAGAAATTGCCTTAAAACTCTGCAGTGAAATTCAGAGTTATGCAGATTACAGTTCTCTGGCCCACATTTCTCCTCCTCATGGATGAATTATTTACTGTTTATCAAAAAAGTAGGTGTGGAGTGTGTAGCTGCTTAAGCTCTGGTCACACTTACTGTAGCTCTGTAATACTTTTACAGTGTGAATTTTTTTTTCTACGCACATATTTTAAGAATACATGTTGTAACATTGTCCAAGGTTCACATCTCATGATAGTCGTGAGTGGCATTGTCGTTGCGGCTGTTAGTGTTCAAGCTCTGGTATGTGTTTGCGTTGAATATGAAGTAAGGCTGTTTTTCTATTCTACTAGATATTTAATTTACTTTCAGTATTTGGTACGAGTGGTTACATTTATTTTACTTTGATGCAAGTTTGAGGCACTCTAGGAATGTGTTGCATTGTCATGGTAGGATATCCTCCCTCAGACTTGACCTGGGTTGCTTTCCACCAGGGACGCAGGCAGCTGGCAGCTCAGTTAAAGTGCCTTTAAGTCTATTAGAGAGGATAATCCTTGAGGGAGAGTTTCGGTGAACAGAGGGAACAGGCAGAACAGTCAGTCGATTCACTTTCCTTGCCATCCAGCTAGTCCCATGTACTTCCCCTCTCCAACCTCGCAGCCAATCGTTCAACACATGGCCACCATATGCTTTCTTCATTACTTGCCAAAGGAAACACGGCTGCCCCAAACAAGACTTTGAAAAAGGAGAGGAAAAATAATCATGTGAATTTCCTTTGCTCTGCTTCAGAAATAACAGTGTAAATAGTCTCTGAGGTGCATCTAGTACATCACAAGTTAAACTGTTTGTGCATCTGATGTTTTCTGTACCTCACTTTGTTGGTTTCTCTACCCCCCCCTTTCCAGCCTCCTGCCTTCCACCTTCACTGTCCCTGGCGCAGTCGGTGGCTCAGCAACACTTCAAAGGAGGAAGGTCTGTGGCGCTGCAGATAACACATTGTACCCCCTGCCCCTCAAGCACAGGCAAGCTTTTCCAGAGCTACTACGCAATCCATTGACTGACAGGTTTGGCCCCTTTTCTCTTCTTTGGAAAACTGTAGAAAACTGTTGTTCTTTACTTCTTTACTAACTTTTATGTTTTTTTTCCTCCTCTCCAGTATGAATGATTTTAATTTTTAACTGCTGTGCAGAGCATAAGGTTTAAATGTCCACTTCTATTTGAAATGCATTGTTGGCTTGAAACATATTCATACAGTGATGAAACTTTAAAAGGAGAAGATATGTTGTTAATATAGAGGAGTTGTAGTCCAATATATTCCTGTAAATGCACTAGACTACTGACGGTGTTTGGACAATTTGGCCAATGCTGATAGCACTTTATCTTTTTTTTTTCCCCCCCCTCACTTTTGTTCTGGTGAGGGGAAAGGAGTTTTTGTTTTCCTTTTGTTTTTTTTTTCTCAGTTCATCAGTGTCACCGAATAAACAAAAATTAAACTGGAGTTAACAGGGACATAATGGCTAATCATCAGCCACTGCCATCAGTTTCATTATCTCAGCACCCTTGAGTTGGACCCACTGGGGTCGCCAGTGAATGTGCATGAGACATGTTGGCATGTGTTCTTCTATTAGATTAGGGAGTACAATAAGGAAAAACTAGGTGTCCATGGTGGTAGCAGTTGTCTGTGTTTCTAAGGGACTGTAATCCTGGCCGTATTTGCCGATAGGTAAATGGCAGGTGAATATCTGGTCATATGTGCACTTATGTAATGGGATTCATAAGTGTAACATGGTTTTGAATACTTTGAGAGATTGTTTTGCTGTTGACACCTGTATTTAAATAATGAATTTTGTTCACCCTTGGCCCACAGTCAAGTTTTTGTCCCGAGAAAAAAAACTGACAAATCCAACCAAATCTTTTTATACTGAAACCTCATCACTGCATTATAAGCCACCCTACTAAACTATTTTAGTATTCCTTTATGGCTTTGAGTAGTTTTATCAGTATCAGTTCATCTCCAGGTCATTTTCTTATCCATTTATTGCAAATATAGGAAAAACGTAAATATGTGGACTAGCGTTTCCAAAAGCCCAGTCTCTTATATGTTTTGTCTTTGTTTGAAAGCTCCTCGTTAATAACGAAACGGCCTCACAAAATTATCACAGCTGTATTTCTCATTTCTGATGATTAATTGACCTATCAATTAACTACTTGTTGCAACAGTTCAACGCATGATTCAGTGATTGACATTTGCTTTTTCTTTCCCTTTTCTCTGATTTCCCCCCCCCCCCGTTTTTTTTATTTTTACATTTTTGTCTCTTTTGGGCAAAGCTGTGTAAATGCTATATAATAGTTCTAAAATTAGGTACAGGGTTTAAAGTAAAAGTAAACTTTAGTGGGGATTGGAAGTTCGTCTATCTGAAAATACTGGTTTGCATAATCATCCTGAGCATCTGTGGTGTTGAATTTATTTATATAGTAGGAGGAGTTTATATTTATGTAAATATTCTTTCTTTGTGTTCTATTTATGTAAATACTTCGGGCTCCACCAGTAGCATCACACACACATGCACACGGGCTTCCAGCTAATCACTTGTGACAGGTAGAGTACAAAAGCTAGCTAGTTGCTTTCAGTACTTGTGGGTGTACCGCTTAACGTCAATTAATTAGATTGTAGCTGTTTAATTTAAACTTCCATCTCATGTCTCCTTAAAGCGATTGCTAGTCAAGCTCACAGTTAAAATAGGTGAGGAATGAGGGATGGTGTTTTAGACACTTCTCTTCATTTAACTACTGTGGCATTACCTTCTACATGTTTATAGTGCCACACATATAAGAATATGGTTGACCACTCAGTGTTAGTGTATGCTAATACTTAGTCATGGCATCTGTTGGCCTATCAATGTTTCCATGGTAGCAGCACAGTGCTGTTCAGGTTTCTCATGATTTCCTCTGGGATGAAACACCTCTCACTTCAAGAACATCTCTGTCAGCTTGTTGATTGCTCTGACACACACGGCCTTTACAGATACAAGACTGTTATACAAGCGTGCATTTATGTAATCAGGAGCCAGATGAAATCCTACCAAATATATGAAAAGCATGTAACATTATGGCACTGGTGGGGAGAAGGATGGAGAGAGAAGAATACAATTAAATTCTAGTCTAACCTCTAATGAGATCTCTGCTAAACTACTGGAAAATAAAGGTTGTATCTGCATTCACAGCAAATGGGGCAGGTGGTGCAGGGAAATAGCAGCAGCAGCAGCTGCTGCTGTTGTGACATTTTACTCTGGCATATGCTTTTTGGTTCCATGAAAATTGATGATTCATCCTTTAAATTATACGATGATAACCACAGGAATAACGTCTTGATAAACTGCCATTTCTCTCACTGACTATGACATTTACATGCTTGCTATTTGTAAGTTTAAATGATTGCTCATTATTTTTAGCTATTGAAAGCTCATTTACAGTTAAGTGTTTACAATACTGCTGAAGCTGAACTACCATTTTAGGTCAATGTAAAACTGTGCTGTGGAATGAAATTGACCAAAGTTCACTTAAAAAAAAAAAAAAAAAAAAAAAAAAAAAAAAGTGGTCTTTTCAAGTTTTACCTAGGATCATTTCTTTTCTGTCTAGTTTGTTGGTGGATGACTTTTATCTACAGGGTCAGAGGTGGGTCGAGTATCCAAAAATTGTACTCAAGAGTAGCTTTAAAATATTATTACTCAAGTAAAAGTGAAAAGTAGTCATCCAAAAAGTTACTCAAGTAAGAGTAAAAAACTAGTTGGTGAAAAGACTACTCAAGTAGCGAGTAACTATTTGTAATGTCTGATTTATTTTTTAAATAAATGCTATCAGACAAGCAAAAATAAATAAATATACAAATTGTAGTATTTTCAAAAAGGCAAGGCAAGTTTATTTATATAGCACAATTCAACAACAAGGTGATTCAAAGTGCTTTACAGAGACATTAAAGAATAAAAACAAATAAAAAGCATGATTTAAAATGAAAAAAAGAAAGGAACAGTAGATAAAATCAGTAGTTAAAATGTAAGTTTTAGAATTTAAGCTTAAAAGTAAAACAGTGCGGATTTGGTGCTTTATTCAAATGCAGCTGAGAACAGGTGAGTCTTCAACCTGCATTTAAATAAACTGAGTGTTTCAGCTGATCTGAGGCTTTCTGGGAGTTTGTTCCAGATATATGGAGCATAAATGCTGAATGCAGCTTCTCCATGTCTGGTTCTGACTCTGGGAACTAATAAAAAAACAGATCCAGATAACCTGAGGGATCTGGAAGGTTCATACTGGGTCAGGATGTCACTGATGTATTTTGGTCCTAAACCATTCAGAGCTCTATAGACCAAAAAGAAAATACGTAAAAACATCAAAAAATTAAGGCACAACAATTCTAATTTCCAGATTAAGTTTTTCACAACAAAGCTTTTTTAAACCAATACATATAGTAAATAATATAAATATATGAACAGTACAAAACATTTCCAGTGACAAGATATACTGTATACTTCATATTCACTTTTACTCCAAATGGCACAGCAGCCTCAGAGAAAACATTAGAACGACATAACTTCAACATATGTATATACAAGGCAGCTCACTTTTACCATGAATTGTATGGGTGTGCATCTTTTTCTGCATATTTAGCAAAAATGTGCCATTTCTTCACTCAGTAAAATGATGGTTAAGCTTCAGCAGCAGTTCGCTCTAAAGGTTCTTGCTGTGAAGCTGTAACTGTTTAGCAGTGAACAGGAGTCCTGCCTGACTAAAGAGTCCTTCACAAGCTCTAGATGCAGGAAGAACTGTATTGATTTTGATTGACAGCTTCTTGATGTGAGGAAAGCTATGCAATAGATCCACACCTCTCTCCAGCTCCACTGCTTCTGGCTTTCCTGACCCCATGGATCTAAAGAAGTCATCTTCATCAGATAGGCTGATCAGATAGCTGGCCTCATCCTGCTCTGTGTCTAGTTGATGTCTGATGAAGTTCAGACCTGTGGAAAGATGTATGGTTTTCAAAGAATTAGGTCTGGGCATCATGGTGCTGTATAGACTGCCAAGCTGCAGATGTTTGGCATGAAAATTTGATCACACTGGAGATGTTTTTTACTAACTCTTGTTGAAAAACAAAATCTTATCATTCATATCCCACACAAACAGTTTGCAATGAATTCCAGATTAAGTTTTAAATAAGAACATATGTTCTTATTTCTATTGAACATATGTTCTATTGCAGTGCTAACCAATAGATCCTCCACGCACTGTTTGGCTGTTACTCCGGGGAAAGATGAGAAAGACGGTGATGAAAGCCGTGACTGGAGCTGCAGTGTAGCCACTAATCTCTGCATGGCTGTCCTGAGAATGCAAACACCTCAGTCTGCATGGCTGCCAAAAGATGAAACCCTGTCCCTTCCAACCACAGGGGAGGGAGACGGTTGAAGCTAGCCTCGTAACGCAGGCTGTTTAAACTAAACAAGCTGCTGTTTCACATAATAAACCCTGTCAACCGCAGTATTGCCTTCCGATTTAACAGTTAAAGCAGTAGAGATGAGCTGTCTTTACATGTGCCTGGAACTCTAGTTTCATTAACCAGGCTAGCTGTTAGCTTATAGCTCACGCTAGCTAACCAGCGAGAGGTTAAAAGGACAGCCGAAGCTGCGGACACAACACCCACAAACTTATCTCACCACAATGTAGTGCCGAAAATATGATGTGATTCTAGTTTAATCAAACTGGGACAGGAGGAAAACCGCTCCAATCCTCGAGGCCCAGTGTCCTAAAACTATTAAACATGTCTTCACTGCAACACACCAGAATAAAATCATTAGGTCATTAGCAAGACTCTATAGTACTTGATTGCATGCTGAGGTGGCAATTCAGCCATTTAATTCATGTTGGACTATGGACATATCAAAAAGTTGACCCTGAGGAATTGAGCTTGACACAGCTGCTGTAACATAAAGACTGACATCCACCTAACCACAGCTAAAAAGAAATTCAGGGTAAACTTACCGCAACATGTTTTCCTCAGGTTAGAGTTGAGTTTTTTCACGCTGAAATGTTGGTTTGTTTTGACTCATACTGAAGACACCACATTATATAGCTGTTCTTTCGTACTGCTTTTAAGCGAAACATGCTTTGTATATGAGGCCAGGGGTGTCCATCCTCTTCAATTCTAGCAGAGATAGTTGCCTTTGCCCTGTTTTCCTGTTTCTTCTTTCCGTGTGTCTGCTAGTTTGACAGGCTTGGGCCGCTCTGCCCGCCATGGTTCAAAACTGGTCATGTGACTGCATGGCTACATCTCAACTCTTCACCTTCAAAGTAGTTGGTGTTTGCAGAAAAATCGGCATCTTCCATGTAAACTGTCACCCAAAGCAAATGCAAGGTGGTTTGTGGTGCAGCACCCTTTTTGTGATTTCATCCAATGACTTAAAGAAACAACCAGCAACCACTCACCAACCAGTTGCAGAAGATGGTCCCCACTGGTTGCCATATGATTGCTGACCAGTCTCTAGGTCTGTGTGACTGGAACCAGCATTCCTGAGTGAATCAGCAACTTCTCTGCTGCCTGCCAAATTTAGACGCACAGCTGGTTGATTTTGTCCAGTGTGCTCTGTGCCATCTTAAAAGTGGAATTCGTACACTGTCTTTAATTGTTCAAATTACAAATGAAGCTATTGCACTCGTCCTAATGGATGTTTTTATTTAATTTTATACTTGAGTAAACATTTCTCCTTGACAGCATGGAGTGCTTTTAGTGCTTTAACTGTTACAGAAAGATCTATGGCCACTTTCTGGCCAATTTCTCTGCAGCACTGGCAAGATACTAAACTGTAATTCCAAAATTGAGGTCCATACAGACTCATCTATCTTTGTTATAGCATTAATCAGCTCTGAATCAACTATCAGGTCAGACATACGTGATCTTACCCACTCATTAGTTCTGCTTTTTCCAGCATCTGCTCTGCATGGGTTTTCTTTGTGTGGGGAAAACTACAGACAATTCGAGTCATAAGCCAAGTCATGATTGGGATGTTCAGGTCTCAGCTACTTGGTGTAGAGAGCTCCTAGAGTTGAAGGAAAAAACTATTGCTGTTGGAGGTGGGGTCAGATAGGAAATGAGGCTGCATTCCAGCCATGATTTATGAAGTGTCTTTATTCTCTTTGTACTAGTGGCTACTTTGCAGCTGCTCCAGACGCTGTCACTGACTTCAGTAGAGCTGTATCCATCTCAGCTTACATGTTCAAAGCCAGTCATATGTTGCCACATAACCAAAGCCCATGTGGTTTGAGGAAGTAAATGTGGCAAAGTTAAAGATCCTCCCGTAGGTTTGACTTTTTTCCTTTTTATTTTAACCTCCTTCCTTTTTGCTTTTCACTAAGACATCATCTGTGGTTTTCATTCACCAAATAAATATCCCAAATGAAGCTCTGGTGTAGACCACAAAGCTTGGAACTGAAACTAAATGCAGAACAACTACACAATGAGTCACGTCTTAAGCCTGGACCAGTATGACTAGATGAGACCCATTTTATTAATAATCTCTGTGCGTCTGTAGCACGCTGCTGTGTGAGAACATGTTAATCACACTAGGCTCAAAGTTCACAACAGGAATTAAAGACTTTCCTTCAACACCTGTCAGTGCACTGAAGACTTTTTACAGTATCAGTAAATTAAATCGATTGCAGTGGAATGAGTTGCATTAAGTTTGCAGTATGAAGTTGGATTAGCCAGTACTTACATGCAGGTAATGGTGGTTGATTTCTATAAGTTATATTAAGATTTTAAAGATGGAGCAGTGATTGTTTATTAAATTTCCTTGCTTGGTCTCAAAAGTGTTTCTTAATGAAGTCAAGAGTTCAGACTGTCATAAGTGCCCATCCATACTGAAGCACTGTTTGCAAACTGAGCCTCTTTTTTTTTCCACTTTGGCTGCTTTTAATTTACTTTTTTTTTGGTTTTTTTTTGTGTTTTTTGTTCCCAAAATCTGATGTTGCATAAATTTATGAAGATTATCCAAAAGTAGGAAGACTGTTCTGAAGAGTCCTCTAATGCAATTATCTACATTTGTGTAAGAACTCGGAGCTGCTTTGGTTGTGTAACTTTTGCTAATTTGTAACATAACATTGTAATATGAAAGAGTTGTGGCATTCATCAACCTGTAAGAGAGACTGATGATGTGACGTTTCCTTTAAATTTATATCATACAAATTGAAGTACTTGGAACATGATTTCTTATTTCTTCAGTGAGGACATTTTCTATTTATTTATTTTTTGAAGTATTTCAGAGGTTTTGGTAAATTTAAGACTGTTGCATAACTCGTGCGTCTGTCTCAAACTTTGACCAGAGTTAGTCAGAGTGAATGAAGGCCAGGAAACACAGCAGTTGCATTCCTACATGTGAGCTCATTTTCTTTGGCATCTAGATGCGTATGACAGGCCTGAAGTTGCAGGCACCCATGACCTCTGTGTTCGATTGACTCGTAGCCCTCTGAGAAACTTTCAGAATGTTTCCTAGAAAGCTCTGGACTGACTCCCTTTTAAATGGAGTCAAAGGTTAACTTAATTGGTTTCTGAATACAAGAGTTTGCTAACATGCACCCTGTATCGTGGGCTACACAGAAGTAGCAGACCTTTGTGCAAATTGTTAGTCTACTATTGACAAGAGTGAGGGTGAGTAACTGTTGTCTAATCACCTTACATTATTTAATGGTCATTTGTTTTGAAGTTCAGATGATAACTGCGCCTTTGAGGGAGCTCTCAAACTTTTTTGGCTCATAAATAAAATTACAAGTGTGGGTTTCTCAGCTGTACCCTAAACGATATTTGATTATTTGTTTGTGTGCATGTATGGGTGATGCCTTTGAACACAGACCTAGAGACTGTCTAGGGAAGTCCATTTCCCAACTGGTTGCTGGGAAATTTCCACTGTTGCCCACAGTTTGCATGGAAGCGGCTGACCTGTCCGCAAACACGAAAATAAGTTGCACCTTTTGAAATCTTGAAGGTGAATATTCTGTGTTTCCAGTTTGAGTTGCACTTCCATGTTTTACTACAGCTCAGTGAGCAGTTGACATATGTTTATTCACAAGTTGGGGTCTCCCATGCAACCTATGGGCGACTGAGACCATCGCAAGGGGATTTCTAGAGTAGGACCCTCTTTGCCAGAAGTTCCTCACTGTCACAAAGTGGGGAAAAATGGTTGCAAATGCTGCTCTGCTTAAAAACAGAAGTGCATTGTCTCCAATAAACTTTCATCCACATCATATCACTCTTTTGAACTCATCTTCATAGTTTTCAGTGAAGTTCATAAGGCTTCATGTTTTTGCAATGTGAGGTTGTGTGGTGGTGGTGGTTGTTGTTGTTCTTGTCCCTCGCTTCCCGAGTCTGGATTTATGTATGAAATTAACACTTTAAACAAAGAAGAATAGTCGTACAGTCAGATATTCACACTTTGCTTTGTAATATGCAACAAACATGAGGGAGAGAGCACGTCATTATCTCCTCTCTCCTTTAGCATTCCTCACAAAATCCACTTTCCTGAAGGAGAAATCACTTTTTGTCTAAAATTGATATTTATAGGAATTTTGTTGCTCAAAACCTCTCATATCTGGACAGGTCCAACAGTAGCTGTCTGTGACATCATTACACGGTGAATGATTTCCTTCTGTGCAACTTCGATGCGGCACGTCATTACAGATAAAGCCTGTGAAATTCCTGAATTGTGAAGCTGGTCTTACTGCAACCTTTCTGTCTCACAGTTATCAAGTGTCAAACAGCTGGAAACCCTCTCTTGGCAGCTGTTCATTTCCCACAACTCAGTGTCAATATCTCATTTTATTTACATGAACTATCATTTTCGCTCTCAGCCTGGGAGTGTGCTGGGGAGTGTAGCAGGAACAATTTCTCAGATTGAAACGCCTCCCTTGTTTCGTTTTGGCTTGTTAAACAAATTAAATTAAAATTTGATAGCTGACACATTCATCCAGTTGCCCAACCCTTTCCCTATGTCATACTTTGACTCATGGTGTAATGTCTTGAGTGCTTGGGTTACAAGAATACTTGCTGACTTAAGTTTTGACTACTTGATTACTTGCTATCCTCAAACCTGGGCCTAGAGCTAGGCTTCCCTACCCTATATACTTTATGAACACTTATTATGGTGGCGTGTTATTTCTGGGGCAGTATGAAATATTAAAGTTAAAGTCTGTCTTTTTAGGACCTGCGATATTGCCATAGCAGGTCCTAAGGGGAAGGAAAAAGTCAGTTACCGTTCATCAAAGAGGCTGGCCAACTTGTCTGGGCAGTAGGCGTTTAAGCTGCCTCCTTCAGAAGTTGTCTGAAGGATGAGTTACCTCTTTGTTTTATTTCATCAGATTAATTTAGTCAGGTAATGACTAACATTTTACTGACTCTTTAACCTAAAACTAAATTTATTCTTTTCTTAATGTACAACTACAGTGACTGTAGTACTCTGATTACTGCCAAGCTGCAGGTGACCTACAGTCAGTATTGTCGCTGAGCTCATCTTGTATGCACACAGATGGAAGGCTGAAGCAACAGCTGTTGCTACTACTTTGCTAACATGTGCCATGTAGAGATTGTGTCGGTAATGCTGGTTCTCACATGTTGGCCAAAGGAAACACCCAACCAGAGGCTTGAAACCAAGATGCAGTTTCCCCCAAAAATATTTTTAGCTTCTTTTTGAAATGAGGAAAAAAAAAAAACATGCCATGTAATTGTAGCATCATTACATCTATGATTTCCTGAAGACATTTTTAATTTCAGCTCAACTTTAAAGTAACATGTTTTTGTGGGAGCTGCCAGAAGCTCTGTTCACTTCCCATCAGACTAGACAGGAAGAACTGACGCATCTATGATGGTGACTCACTGGTACATGCTGATGCAGGTGTTGTATGTTGTGCCAGGTGGTTGAATTGTTCTTTGGTAAACCTTGTTGAAGAGTTGACGTGCTCTGTCTGGGGTTTACAGGAGAAACTGAAATCCCATCATTCTTACCTCACTACTCTTGTTTTCTCCTCTCATATTCCAGACAGCCCCATGGTTTGTTAACTCTTTGATCCCTGAGATTGCTGTACTGACTGCTCACTCTTTGTCCACAGAAAGAATCAGCTCTTGGAGTCAGACTTGGCGGGGGAGAAGACCAGTTGTGGCCTAAACTAAGAGACGCAGAGAGAACTGTAAGTAAATGCTGCTTGGTAAAGTGCTTACTGCATAGTGGGATGTGGTTTTGTTTGTTTGTTTGTTTGTTTGTTTGTTTGTTTGTTTGTTTGTTTGTTTGTTTGTTTGTTTGTTTGTTTGTTTGTTTGTTTGTTTGTTTGTTTGTTTGTTTGTTTGTTTGTTTGTTTGTTTGTTTGTTTGTTTGTTTGTTTGTTTGTTTGTTTGTTTGTTTGTTTGTTTGTTTGTTTGTTTGTTTGTTTGTTTGTTTGTTTGTTTGTTTGTTTGTTTGTTTGTTTGTTTGTTTGTTTGTTTGTTTGTTTGTTTGTTTGTTTGTTTGTTTTTGTTTTTTGTTTTACAATAAATGGGTGAGAGTGTATGTGTGTTATAGTAAATCTGAATCTTGATATGGAATTTTTTTTTTGGTATCAACATATAGAAACACACATTACTGCAGATGTGTAACAAGGGAGAAACAAAACAAATTACTGTTACAGAAATATATGTAATGCTGAATTATGGCGTATGTCACGTGTTACAGCATTGACAAACTGAACAACATAAACAAGCACATTATGAAATCTGCTGTGCCTGTGGTCGCCTCTCTGCTTATGTATAGACCATTTTGCAGTTTCTTATTTTCAGAAATGCTGCAAATCACATCCACAAACATTATAAATGGGCTCAAGTTTATGCTGTTTGTTGTTGTCGGCAGCTGATGGGATGTAAGCTTGAGCCCAGTTGTTTCCTAGCAACAGATTTCCCATGAAAGTGTCTGTTATCAAGTGAGTTCATTCCTACTTCACGGTGTTATCAAATACCATAAATAAGTTCTCAGCCTATAGGAAACACAATTTAATGATTTGAAAATATGAAGGATTAATTATTGATTACAAGCTTGGATAATGTTGAGATTTAGCGATGACTCCCTTTTTGAATCTATAAGAGACTTTATGCATAATGATGTGAATACTGTCACATCTCTACCTTTCTTAATTAAGTGCTAAAAATTTAAATTAAATTATAAAATGTATGTAATATATGTAAACATATATTTGAGGTAGTGAAAATGTCCAAGTTATAGTTGGTCAGAGCTCAAGTTAACAAGTCAAATTGCTCAGTTTGTCTGCTTATAAGTTCTGAACCAATATTAACACTACCATTTGTTACCAAAATGCAACAGTAATCAGTTTTTACCCCTCAGCTGTAAAAGGCTGATGGGAAAGGACAGCAAACAAGTCTGTGAATGCAATAACTCCTAAGCATAGGAGTAGTTTCAATTTGATACCATTGTTGTATCTACTAAAATCTCGGATGAGTTTGAAGCTGGGACAGAGGTCAGGTTTTCTCTAAAATCTTGTAAATCCAAAAACTTGAGAACAAGGCGATGAAGGATTTTGAAATTGATACCATAGGTATAGCTACTAGGCTAGGAAGCTGAGGAGTAGCACTGGCCACCAGTATTTTTCTTTGGTACCTTAGGCAGTGTATGTGCTGAGGCAGCAATATAGGTGGGTAACATTTGGCTACACATGTTCTATTCTATTCTTACATGTTGAAGAAAGAAACCCACAAGGACAGGAAAAACTACATGTGGAAGATTGCGATTAGCGCAGGTGCAGCGATTAGCATTACTGAGGAATAGTCAGCTATGGAAGTACTTTGTGTTCAAAGGGGGCTGGAGGTGATGACTGAGGGAATGATAATTGATAGGCAAAGGGCACTATGCAAATTATGATATTTGCATATTCTCCCCCCATAGCATAGGTGGTGGTGGTGTTAATCAAAGGGCACTTTGCAACTTCCTTATTGACAGTGCATGTTTGGAAGGCCACAAACACAAGAACCAGCTATGCGAACAGAGTTGCACAGAGCTTAAATGACTAATCCACCACTTATTGTGCATTGACTTTTGTTGACAATAAAACAAAACATTTTTCTATGCATAACAAATCTTAGAGAAATCCATTTGTTTCTTGTGTCTGAAAGGGGGAAAAAAAAAGTCTGCCATTATATTGCATTTGCTATCCATCCATCCTTTTTCTTCCGCTTATCTGAGTCCGGGTTGCAGGGGCAGTAGCCTAAGCAGAGAAGCCCAGACCTCCCTCTCTCCAGCAACCTCCTCCAGCTTGTCCGGGGGAACACCAAGGCGTTCCTAGGCCGGCCGAGAGATTTAACTTCTCCAGCGTGTCCTGGGTGTGCCCCGGGGCCGCCTCCCAGTGGGACATGCCCGGAATACCTCACCTAGGAGGTGCCCAGGTGGCATCCTTATCAAATGCCTGAATCCCCTCAACTGGCTCCTTTCGATGTGGAGCAGTGGCTCTACACTGAGCCCCTCCCGGATGGCTGAACTTCTCACCCTATCTCTAAGGGAGAGGCCAGCTACCCTTCGGAGGAAGTTCATTTCTGCCGCTTGTATCCGCAATCTCGTTCTTTTGGTCACTACCCAGAGCTCGTGAAATTGAGAGCTTTGCTTTTACACTCAGCTCTCTTCACCACAACGGACCGGTACAGCGTCAACATCACTGCAGCCGCTGCACTAATCCCTCTGTCGATCTCCCGCTACATTCTCCCATCACTCTAGAACAAGACCCCGAGATACAGGGCACTCTGCGAATCGCTACCTTATCGTGGTGGAGGGGTTTGTGTATCCCAGGGATCCCAAGGACTTTGTTGTCCTTGGGCTTTTGCCCCCTGGTAGGGTCTCCCATGGCAAATTGGTCCTGGGTAAGGGACCAGACAAAAAGCCATTCAGAAGACTCCTGTGAGTGCACGATCAAGAGAACATTTCACCCTGCCCGGGATGGGGTTACCGGGGCCCCGCCCTGGAGCCCGGCCCGTGGAGGGTGCCCAAGGCCAAGCGTCTGGTGGTCAGTGTCTTTTGTTTTTGGTTTTTTCGTTTTTTTTAAATTATCAAGTATTATAACTTAAACTTTCATATAAAAAATCCTTTAAATTCAGAGTAACTTGATGTTTGCTCGGCACGTCAAAGCTTTCTGGCTATTGGAAACTTTCCCAATCAAAAGAAACGGCATTGGCAAACTTGTCAGATGATCAGAAAAATGTGTTTTTTGTGAGACATTCTTTTTTTTGAGTCATAGTAAACAATACTTCAGATATGCAAATATTGTTCATTTTGTACCTTGATCTCCATTTAAGTGTGACTTTTTTTACTTAATAAAAAAAAAAAAAATGCGTTTAGCACAGTGCTCCCAGTTAATGTGTTTTCTGCGTTGAGCTGTACGGGTGACTCTTCCATAAAGCCAAGAGTGTGGTGCAAGGCATGAATTATTCATCCCATGCACGCGCTGGTGAATTAAAGGTAAAGTGATAGCACATAGCAGAGGCTTGCTTGGCTCACTGCTGCATTTTTAAAGTGTGGATTGGCACTCAAATGTCCAAATGTTAACGTTGTCTTTCCTCCTAAAACTGTTGCTCTGCTCTCATGGACCGGATAAAGGACATTTGATAGGGAGTTTGAATAATTCAGGTTGATGGTCTGGGATTGGATTTTCTTTCAAGTTTAACTTTGTCATTGTATTGCCACTTGGTGATTTATTTATTTTTTTGTTCCAGACGTGAATGCTTGCTATGGTGACCTTTGAGAAAACAATAAAACAACCATATGTATATTTAATATGTGGTGATTGCCTGAGTGATGGTAACGAAATGGTTTATTGTATAAATATCAGTGCATGGGTGCAATAATGTGACACTCTTCCTCTTTTCATGAATGATGGAATTGTTATCAAGGAGGAACTTGACTCTGAAATGACAAATATTTCTGCAGAAGAAAGATGTAACGTTATTTCTGATGGTAGAACAGTCACTGAGCTGTGCGTTTTCCTGCTAGTTTTTGCCTTTTATGTTGAGCATATTAAAGAATAGCCTCCCATCAAAAGCTGACCTTATACAGCTGAATATCTGTAGGAGGCACACTGCTGTCATTTTCTGAAAAGGTTCTTTAAATTTAAATGCAAAACTGCGTCCTAAGCAGACTGAAGGACTGAGATTTCACTATCCTGTGTGTGTCTCTCTCTAATCAGTCCCACACCTCTCACCCACTCATTCTCTGTAAATAATTCAGAACAGCCTTTTGCCTACTTCAGAGAAGAGCATTCTCACATTGATGATGAAGGATGGCCAGGGATAGTAAAAATTGCTGCTAATGCACATTTCAGAAATGCAGAAAGTTTAAATGGCTGTGACATTTTAAATCGAGACCCACTGCTGGTAATTGGCTTTGTGCGTATCTGTGGATAGTCACACAGGTCCAATAAAACACCAGTGAAAGTGTAGCAGAAAGGATTCAGTTGGATCTTTAAATAAATGCTCTCATTTTTCACATTAAAGGAGAGACTCACTCTGTCTAATATGTTAAACCCTGTAAAGGCTGAACCATGAGAGTTTTTGAAGCTGAAGTGTTTATTGAACCTTCTGACAGATTAGTTTGAATTTGAATCAGTGTTGCTAAATCCAGCATTTGGGGGCAATTTATCATTGCCCCCAAATGATCATTGGTCTCAAAACCTCAAAGTCATGAATCAAATATGATAAACTTGGTGTTACAGTAATATGGGTCACTATTTTATGAGGCCAGACCCGCTGTTTATTTTCATACCCGATACCAATTTGACTAAAACTAACATTGCCTAAACCACCAAAGTTTAATCTCTGGTCTGCAACAAAGTCTTGAGAGAAATAAAATAAGAGCTATATGCTACTTTTCTTAAGTGATGATGTTGTTTGTTTTCATGAAACAAGTTTAAAAAAAACTTCCTAAAGGTGTCCTGATACATTTGTCCTTGCAGTCCATGTTGAATTAGATGTATATTGATCCATTTAGCTAACATCTTGTAACATGACTAACGTCTCATTTTTTTCTTATAATTTGGAGATGATTTTAGTTAGAGGTGATTATGGGTGGTGTTGAGAAATCTTGCCAGTTGCTTAAGAGTTCTGTATGGTTATGTATGGGGATTATTAGTTTTAGATGATTTATTCATTTCCATCAAGACATGGTAAAACTGTAATAAAAGTATTGATAAAACTTAAGTAACCCATTAAGCTTATACCTCAAACCTGTTTGTTGGTTCATGAACAAATCAGCTGCTGGTGTGCTGTTTTGTCTTCAGTGTAGAAATGTGTAACACCAGTAGGTGTTGATATAAGGGTCTGTTAACTGTTGCAGGGTGTGGTTAACTCTTGATCAGTTATTCATGCTTTTGACTCCTTGTTCAAAACAGGAAGTCCTATGTCCCTGTGTTGGAGACAGGAAGTTGTAACTTTTCTGTGTCTGTTTTCTTTGTCCTAGAGTGAATGAATGTTGTTAATGGGGTGTGGGTTTGTGTTTGCGTTTGCACAGCCTCAAGTAGTGAGAAATGATCCTAAATCAGCCTTTTTATCAGCAGCTGTTGGATATTTTCAGGCTTTGCCCACTAGAGTGCAGCCTACTCAGAGGAAAAAGGACTGCCTGCAGCCTCAGTCAGATATGCTTGTTGTACGTTATTATCACATTACCTATAGAGACACACACATAGACGTGTGGATGCCTAAACTCAGCATGAGCGTCGGTTCTACATTGTATAGATTGACTTCATCAGTGTAAATTTTTTTTTTTTTTTTTTTTTTTTCCTCAGCGTGCCAACATTTGGATACTGCAAGATAATTAAGGACATCATTTGCAAGCCCACTTAAATGTTTCACTAATTGGTTTGAAGAGATTAATGGCAGCATGTTAATTATCACATATTTGCCACTTGATTAACCACTGAAATAATTAGTCAACAAATTTGATCTTTTAAAGGGCGTGTGTGTGTACACTCCTAGAGATTTGAATCATTCAGACTGGTCACGGAGTATTATGAATAATGTTGCATGAATGCATGAGTAATGTTTAGTTTTTCATTATTTTGGAGTCTTTGTTTTACCCTTTAGGTTTCTTCATTAACGTCTACACCACATTAGTGTAGAGTGTTTACATTTAACGGTCAGACTGCTCTCGAAGTGTGTTTGACCTCACAGAAGACAGCATTTTGTAAAAATGTTGAAGCTGAATTAGAGGAAAAAAGAATACAGTAATTAGCTTTTAAAAGACTTTAGTGTACATACATAATGTATCTCACGTATGCTCCGTGAACACCTGAGTTTCAACAAAAACATCACATTGCTTGGTTTTTTTTTTTTTTTGTTTGTTTTTTTTTTTGTTTGTTTTGTTTTTTGTTTTTGGACCTGTCTGCATACCCTTGGTTTTATGCAACACTTCTAATGGACTCTTTCAGAGTTTGGAGTTTGAATTCAGACCTGTTACTTTCAGGCAGAGGTTAGTGAGTTACAGCGAGAAGCGGCCAGTGGGAGCAGCTATCTTTCTCTCTGAGCGCTCACTTTACTTTCAAATGCCAAATTCTCAGCACAGTTGTTGTATGTAACAAATGTGAATTATGAGATGATCAGATGACCTCAGTATTACAAAATCCAATTTTAGCAGCTTGGTAAATGGGTAGAGCATGTCACTATTTTGTAAATATGCCATCTGTATACAATAGCTAATTTATTGTGAATTAAAATGCAAAAAAAAAAAAAATAGAACGCAGCTGGGGCAAACACATTTTTCCTTCAAGTGTTTCTACTTTGTACATTCCCTCATATCGATTCTGATAGTTTCAGCAGTCTCCCTTGAAAAACATGCTGACATTTGTGAGTCCTTATATTGATATGATTATTATTCCTGATATGAGACAATGAATGTTTGTTTTTCTCACTGATGAATTCAACAGCTGATGTGAAAAAGTACCTCGAAATACACTGGAGGAATCAATGGTTCTTAATAGTCCAATCACAGTAATTGCGAGCTGTGTTGATGCAACGTGTAGTTACTATAGCTACCCCCCTGAAACCCTACACCTTAGTCTACACCGTAACCTAACGTGCGTCTCCCTAGAAATGTAGATTTCTCACTGAAGTGTAAATTCCCAGTAAGGCCTGTTTAATTTTTTTAATTTTTTTTTTTTAGACTTATGGCATTCCTGGCTGACCTGGCATTTAAGATTTTTATAGCTCATACTTTATACCTTAAAGTATAAAAAAACTCATACCACTTCATTGTATGTGACTTTTTAAGAGTGCAGATTGGTTTGGATTGAGATAAATGAATGGAGATTCACCAATGCAGGATGTGATGGCACTCTGTACAGTATAGAGTCTTCTTGGTAATTACTGTATTCATTTATTCTTTAGATAAATATAACCATGAAATGCATGCCAGGTTATATGCAAAGCTCCGTGACCTGCTGGCGTGCCAGTTAGATGCTCTATAAAGCTGCAGCGTGTAAGCTTTCTGTCGTTATGTCTTCGTCTGAGATTCTGGGCTGCGGTGCAGCCACCCTCCTTTTATAGATCAATACTGAGGCAGTGAGCTGACACAGTGAAAAGCAATATTCATAAATAATGAACAGAGCACCCCTTTCACCCTGCCCTGTCTGTCACTCCTGGGCAAGAAAAGAACAAAAGTATAAACACATGTATTTAGCTTACATTTTGCCAGACACTGCCTCAGTGTTGGTGACTGCATTAAGTGTTGGCACGCTTTCCTGCTTCCTTGTTCCGGGCTGATGGTGTTATACCTTTCTGTACAGATTGTCTCTGATGATTGCAGATAAAGCCTTTTGTGTTTGGAGTGTTTCATTTCTCTCCTGATGGGCCGTTTGTTTTTGGATAGATGGCAACCCGGTGATTGAGGAAAGCTGCGCCATTGAATCACAGTGAGCTGTCTTATGTAGTATCATTCCCATCAACAGCCCAGAGATGTGCCAGTGAGCACTGATAACTGCTTTAAGTGCTTCATCATTTCTCTTTGCAGCAACTTTTTATGTTAGGCACAGCTCGTACTTGGTCACAGCTGTACATCAAATGTGATGCACCTCATTGAATAAACAGATGGAGGTGTTTTACATTTTTGGAGTATTCCCACGAAATGAGACTAACAGTCATTTGTAGAGTGGATCTGTGCATCACTAAATTAAGGGCTCTGTGGTGAAGTCTAGTTTGCAATACTTCAAGGTGTGTTGAAATGCAATACAAAGTGAAGGACAGAATTGTTCTGCTTGCACTGAAAATAAAACTGCTCAGTGCACAAACTGAGAGTTGACATTGGACACGATGATGAAGCGTCACCCCCTGCTAAATTTTGATGTCAAGTCTGTTCAGCGTGTGGCTGTGTGTGTTTTATATAACAAACGAGAGTCTGCTGATGCTGCCATACTTGTTTTGATTTCACTAATCAACCACAAGAAGGAAGGTAGGGGAATGAATACAGGAATGATCCACAGCATGCTCGTGGTGATGCAATACATGTGTGACTGCTTTGACCGAGGCACCAAAAACAATGGAGTGATCTTTTGGTTACTGCTTTGCTGGTTGTTGTGTTAACCATGGCGATGGTGATGATGATGATGATTTGAGAGGAGAAAACTTCCACTTGAGGATATTGACTACACACAACTAAGATACATTTACATCTGATTAAAATTGAAATAACAACAAAACTCAAAGGCATTAGTAGTCATTGGTTATGACTGAGGTTAGCCGGGGAGATGGAGTGTCATGAATTTGTATTTTCTTCCTGCTCGTGGGTTTTAATATGAAACTCATAAAACCCGTTCTCATTTATTCCAAGAGTGCAGCCTTTGCATATTATTTGTCGTTACTGAATATGAAATGTTATTTTTATGGCTACACATTTTTTGCTTTCTTTCATTAACGTTTTCTGCCAGTGATTGTACCAAATGTTCGGTGTTAGTTATCAGACAGAACTGAGATCTGCTGGTAAATATGAACAATGGCGCTCTCTTTTTGCTTTTACTAAGCTAAAAACGCACTTCATGCCCTTGGCATGTGCTGAACAGTCACATGCCACGGGCATGGTCTGGTCCATCCCTAACATGTTTGACAACTTAAATGTTTTTCTTTCTTTTCTTTTCTTTTTCTTTTTTATTTTTTTTTTAATTTTTTTTTTTTTTTATTAAAAATATTGAAACTTCCTGTCATATGTAGCAAAGCTGTTTACTCCTAGGATTCATAAAATATTCAGATTCAAAAATCCCCACCAACATATAAACGTTTGAGAGGTCCAGTTCAGTTCCTTTAATTAGCTGATGTGAAGCTTGGACAGCTATGGGCTGCAGCAGCCTGTGTTGACATGTGTTGGCACTTAATTAAGCATAACTACTCTTGGTGGTAATTATTAGCATATTCTTGGCTTGACGAATTTCTCCCTCTTTCACTGTCTTTGATGTTGGTGATTTCTAGTTGTATAACATTATGTGTGTGCCATTAATAGAAAGCTATTGTTGGTCCTTCAAAAGGGGCCCAGTCTCATTTTATTGTGCATCTATCTTTGTCTTGCTGTTCTTACCGCCCCTCCCACTCGTTGTTTTTCCCACTTTCAAGGCGCTCAGGCTTTATGAGCTCTGATAACTATTAGCTTGAGTGCTGAATAATGTGCAGGTTGTCCCTGAGCACAGATTCCACAGGTTGAGCATCTGTGATGAGGTGAGCGGGGAATGTGTGGGTTCAACAAAGCTGGGACATGATGAGACACAAGGGAATTAAAAAGGATGTATATTGAATATGCTGCAGTTGTTTAAACTAGCACACGTGCAGGTGGCATGTGCCGTGTAAAATTGTGCTCTATTAGTTGCTCCATTACAAGCTTAATAACTGTAAATTACTGCAGTGGAGCAAAATAACAACAGACTGCAGAGTTCCTCTTTAGTTTTTCTTCATCAGTTAAACTGTCACACTGAAGATTTTCAGCTCTTGATTTCCTTGATTGTTACAGTGATCATCAGCAGCGTGCTGACCACAGTGACAGTTTATCACCATAATAATCCTGCCTGCACTGTTATTGTCTCCTAAATGCTGGACCCCTCCCCCACCGCATCCTGACTGTATCCTGCTTATCAGTCCTCCTGGTGCTTGCTGAGTGGCTTGGATTTCTTATAATATTCAGTCCACTGCTTCCTCAATTAATGGAGCAACTCGGAGCTCGAATGTCATATGAGGAAAAACATTTTAATCGGCAAGTTGGAGGAGCTCAGTCTGAGTGGCTTACCGCTGGAGGAGGTGGTGGTGGTGGTGGGGTGCACAGTGGTGGCAACAGCCTTGTCGGGGATAGCATCCTCATTGCACAGCAGTCGAAGGCAGTGAAGGGAATGGAAAGAAACTGATGGAAATTGTGAGAGACAGAGGGGAGTAGTGGCAGACACTGCGTCCGGTGTATTATTTGCAGCCAAAAGGTGTTCTGTGGATGGAAGTGAGTTTGGCCAAAAAAAAAAAAAAAAGGGGGAGGGAGACTACAGCAGGAGGCGTGTTGTTCAGAGATAGAAGTACAGCAGAGGGAGTGGAGTAAGTGGGAAGCAATCACAAGGGAAATGGACCGACAAACTGTACTTCCCAACTCAAGTACATTCACTGTGGATTAAGGTGAGCCGCAGCATCTGTATTTTTACTAAAACCAGCCCCATCTCTGGCGGGAGTACCTGTGGATTAGCACCATGTGGAACACAGTACAGCAAAGGCATCAGCTTTGAGGACAACTGAGGGGATTCAGAAAGGACCAGGAAGTGACTGCGGCTCACAGCTAGTCTCTTTTCTCCACACCCCAGAACAGCCAGGCTACTAATGAGCAAGTCGATGTGTGGCTGTGGCTGCAGCATCATCTCCTCTCTGATGAAGAGACTGGGCCGCACAGCTTGCTGCTCAGATCTCCTCTCCTGCAGCCACACTTCAGAACAGCTGCAGCGACTGGCCACTGCCTGCCCACCTCGACCAAAGGTAATAGTGTGCCAGCTTCCAGTGACACCGCCACATCATGTATCCGGAGACACTGGAATGGTGCTCTTTGTGAGCAATTCAAGAACCATATAGGTCCTGGCAGCATATGAGGGTGGTGAAGGGTAGTGTCCTTGTGTATCTGCTTTGGTTGTCTGAAATGATTTTTCAGGTATAAGAACTGCAACCAAGGAGAGCGGCACAGTAATTGATTCTCTAATGGAACCAGGTGATTTAATGGATGTCTCGCTGCCTTGACAACAGTAGACTTGCTAGCAGGGTGCACAGTCATTTAAATGGATGCCTTCAGTCTGCATGTGGTTTACAGTGATTGCTGCTACCCCCCCTCTCTGTTGGAGAAAAAGCTTTTTCTAATGGAACAAATAAAAGCCAAACAAGACTGTGCACACGTCTGAGTGCCCGTTTGCATTTGTCTGTGTGAATAAGTGTTTGACTTTACTTTAACGCAGGTTTCTGTCGCATGGCTGTAGCTTCTAGGGTTCCCTCTGCTTCCCTGCTTGTTGTGCACACGACTGTTTTAGTAGTAGGCTGGCACTGAATGGGATTTTTAGCCCCTTCCAGAGTCTTCCTGGCAGTTGGCCATTCTTACAAGCAGAGGAGATTGATTCTCTTGGTTTCCAAGAAGATTTATGCTCTCATGAGTAATGATTTAAAAAAAAAAAAAAAAAAAAATCCACAAAGGAAAATGTTGTGGTATTATTGAGCTGTTGCATGGCAACAATTCAAATGAAAAAGAGGTAATGAGTGACGGTTTTAGAGGACGTGCAGTGCTTATAGACAAAGCCTTAATATCCCTTATGTTGAACAGAAGTCATTGTTTTCCGGAGGAAGGCATTGACATAAAATGAAGCATTTTGCTGTGGAAATGAATGTGGGGAGATGATGTCCCTCCTATCTAGCAGCTCAAGGACTTGAGTTTCACTTTTTCCTCAGAGACATCACAGGGCACCAGCTCAAAATGGAGACATTGATTAATTGCTTCTGCATCGAACTGGAGGGGAAAGATGTTTCACAAGCTGTGTATTTATAGGATTACAAGAAACCATCCCAAATATTGCGTTTCTTATCTCAAAGGATTAATAATTGGAAATGTCAGTCGTTTTAAGGCTCACAAGGTTTTGTTACATGTTGCAGTCTAGAGGAAGAATGTGTCCTTCAGCTTTATAATACTGGTCTGATCCATCTTTGCTAATCTCCTTCTGTTAATGCAGTTTAATTTGGGCAAAGTCACTATGCAGTGTCACATTTTGCTAGATCTTCAGCTATATCTGCGATGTTGTCTCAACAACCAATATTTCCCTGACACTCTAACTGTTCAAGTCAGTTCAGTGTGATTTATTGCTCCAATTTGAAGTTGAGCTCAGTCCTCTAATGTTGTTTCGTTATTCCCAACATGGTTTGTCTCATAGATAAATCCACTGGTGTTGAAATAATTGTCCCCCCACCTTAGGACAGATTTTTCACTTTATCAAAACTGGAAATAATTCACTGTTTTTAGATTTCAAAACCTTTATCAAACACAAATATACTCTGTGCGAGTTATCATAAATTATGTCATTCTTATTGAATATTCAACTTATTAAATTTGTAAAGACTGCGGAACAAAATACACTTTTCTGCAGCTAAAGTAGCATTTTGAGGCTTACCCTGCTATTTAGTTTAGAAGTTAAATACCTGCTAAGGATATATCAACTCTGAATATTTCTTTGGTTTTAAAGAGCATGAACTGTATTTTTGAAATGTCATGTATTTTTCTTTAATTAACACTGGACAACAATTAAAGACCTACAACTTTCTTTTTACATTTTTTTTTATAAAGACTACTCAAAGGACATTCAGGCCTAATGAGTAGTGAACATGCATTTATTTAACTTACTTTGCATATTGGCCTGGGACTACCCTAGAAATTATTGAGAAAATAAATTTACAGCCAATTTGAAATTTTCTGCCAATTTCAAATTTCCTACTTCTGGCACCCACATATTAGAACTGTGATTGGACTGCAGCTCAGTCTGCTTTGGGGTTTTCAGTTTGATTCGGCAGTCATTTGAATGCTGTAGCTGTTTTAACACACAACACTCGGCTGTTATAATGTAGCTCAAACACAAGGTTTTAGTGTGTTCTTGGTTTATTTCTATAGCCGGAGGAAACGAGTTTAGATGCAGGCTGTGTGGCGGGGCAGGAGTGTTGGCTGGCTGCACTGACAGAAAGTTAATACATACCTGTCCACCCCATCACAGGAGCTAGAGAATGGTCCAAATCCATCCAGGAGAAGATGGCATGCCTTTACTGTTGAGTCTAAATGTTGAGTTTGTGCACTCAGACTCAAGTAATGTCTGTGTGTACCACAGCTGAAGCTTTATCTATGTGGTGTCAACTTGGAACAGCATACAATGAAACTACCATAAAAATTAAACCCTCAATTTCTTTGAAAGTGACCAAAGTTATAAATTCAGCAGGTGATCAAATAAACATTTTCCTGCAAACACACATTGTAAGCCTTATAACAAACGGAGGAATCATTTTCCATAAAAGTAGGATTGAAATTAAATTTAGTAATTTACTTTATTTGCACCGCAGTCAGAGAGAAATTATGAAATGTGTACATGAAATGGAATAATCATCTTTTCAAACAAATGTTTAATTGGACATAAGCAAGATGTATAAAACATCTAAAACTTAGTCCAAGTACATTTCATCACTCTTGAGATTGTTTATAATGTCATACAACAAATAGAAACATGGTTTTTTGATTTCCTTTTTAAAATCTCACTGCATACTTGTGGACCTCTACTAACCACACTGAAACCTTTGTTTGTTTTTAACTTTTAATGCGATACTGTTTCTCCGTCTCGCATGAATATGGAACAAGGTAAACAAAATAAGGTCTGTCAGACTATAGACAAAGTCTCAGTCGCAGCATTTATCTTAGCTCAGGAAATGGCACTTAAAACTTTCTTCTGTAAGTTTCTTAAATGCATCACGATTTACAGTAATTTATATCTGTAATGCTGAAATGGGAAATGATGCAAGAATATCAGTCTCTAAAGTAACGTGCTTTAGGGCCCAATTAAATAGATGCTGTCTTAAGTGGCACACCACACAATAGATGGCAATAGCAGTAAATACAGACAGGATATCCTTCCACTTGAGGCCATCAGATAACGTTGTTTTCTTCCTACATATTATGTGTAATCAAACAGTTCACATCCACTCATAGCAAAACAACGCCAGCAGACAATACTGACTTCTTACCTGTCTTTTGGGTCTTAACAGATTAAGAGAGGGAGGGAGGGAAAATGTTGTTCATCTGCCAGTGGTGTGCTTATCTTTGCTTCCCCCCTCTCTTTTTTGTTGTTGAAGAAACTAGCTGCTGTGTCAGATTAGTGGGGTTTGAAGGCTGGAGGACAAACTGTGAGCTAAATGATGCTAAAATGGTCCATAGCGTCTCATAGAACTGCATCGTTGCGGCTAAAGCTCAAAGGAGTTGTGTGAAAGAGGGACTCCTAAGATTATCTTTAATTATCTCTTTGGTCTGAGATGATGTTTCACTCTAGGAAAGTTTGGGGCTTGTTAGGTGGCTTTTAAATGATGAACAAAGCTGTTTATCTGTCTCTAAACCAAGCGTGTGTTTTTGTGATTATAAACTCATAACAACCTTGATACTATTCTGTATGTTTGCTCTCAGAGGCTTTGTATCAGGAGACACAAATTCACACCTGCCCTCTCTAGTTTTCCAGAGCTATTTTTGTCCATTTCACAGCTTTGCTGGACTAAGAATAGCAACTGATGAATGAAACTTGTGTGTGAATACGAAAGGCCATTTGGCAAGTCTTTGCTCACTACAAGTGTTACTGCTTTCTCTGCTCTGTTACCTGCACTGAAACACCACTTCACACACTTTAACTGTAGAAGTTGCAGGTCTCATCATGTCTTCTATGTATATTTAAGCTTTTTGAACAAGAACTGAAACTTCTAGGTAATAAATAAACCATATATTTACCACATCTCATCTTTATTTCCCTCCCTAGTCTTCCTGTCAGCCTTTGTCACTTCCATAACCAATTTCAAGTTAGACACTAATTGCTGAATCTTGGCCATTCCGGTAAAAGGCAGGAACAACTTCAGCTATTCATAGCCTTCCTCTTCTGAGCTCACAGCAATGAACTGGCAGTCCCACGGGGTGTGTGTGTGTGGGGTGGGCTGTGCAATCTGAGATAGGTCTAATGCTTCCCACCACAGCGGTGGGACTATGCAGCAAAGAGGAAGAGAAAAGGGACCAGTGACTTTTTCCTCAAGGTCAAAGCAGTTGGTATGAACTGAAGCAGATAAAGCATGTGAGCGCCCACAAAATACTTCTCATCGCTCGTTTTGCGCATTGAGAAGATTTGGAAGTGCAGTATGCATTGCTGATTCTTAATTTGTCACACTTAAGATTAGCTAGAGGCCTTGTGGGCATATAGAAGGACTGTTGGTACAGTTTAGGCTACATTAACAAAGCTTATGTGCCATTTAACAAAATAAAAACTTCCTTTTAGACTGTGTAGTGTCAGTAGGGGAGGACCTCATATGTCAGACAGCAAACTGCTGCACAGCTTGTAACTGACCCGTTTTCCTTCTGTGGTTGTGCATGGTATCTTTAACTCTATTGTATTTGTAGCAGCACAACCAGCGGAAAGTAAATTAAAATATATGGTGCTTTTTACCAGGAAAGTAGCTATATTTTAATTGCTTCATGATAAACTTGCGAGTACCTTATACTTGCCTTTCTTTTTACTTTGTCTTGTTCACGCCTACCTTTTAATGCATGCACAGTTTGTGCGTTTGCAAGAATAAACTTGCAGTTTGTCTCAGAGCTGCACACGTATCACTGACACTAAGGTCTAAAGATTGGGGCTGATTTGTATGCTACCTACTCAACCTACTGCCACTTGGATTGGACAAATCCACGAGTAACACATCCCACTTACCTTTACTTGTATCCTTTCTTACCACACAAATGTTTAGTCACAGTAAAATTTGTTTGTTGCGTTAGTTTACCTTGAATTAGTTTACCTTGAATACTTGAATGTAAGTGATCTGAGTTATTATAAAAATAAAGAGGCAGTCATTGTTTTCAAGTTTTGAAATGAGGTAGGTTGAATCTGGTCAAAAGGTTGTTGATCTTTTGGGGTGTAATCATGATCCATAATCTGATTTTAATTCGCCTCTACTGTAGGTGTTCATTTGGTGGCCCATGCAGAAAGTTTGTCACCTCAGCTCAAGCTCTAAAAGCTCATTTCACCCATTACTGCATCTTGTTTTTGTTTTATTTTGAAAGCTCGGAGTAACTAATGGTTTATCTCAGGAGCCTCTTCTGCAGTTGCTTTGCTGTCCTTCTTTGTTCATTTACCAAGTTATTCTTTCACAATGTACAGTCATTGTTTCCAGTAATTGTTGTCCTAATTCTATTTTATCCATCCACACATCCTCCTAACCTCTTAGTCTTCAAATCCTGAACTGGATATCATAAATACAGATATGATGTCACTGGGTAAGAGGTGGGACAGCTTCGGGACCGGCTACCGCAGGGCCAGTGCAATTCCTTTAACTGTTTTTAACCAGTCATCCTTTAAATCACTCACATAACACAACTTTTATTTAATGATTTTGTCAGTATAATTTAGCCAAAAAGCAGATCTTGTCTTAAATTTAAACTGTCATCTTGTCATCTTGGAACCGTCTACACATCTTCCTGGAATTCGATCACGGTCACTGGCATGTGCTTCACAGCAGCTTCATGGTTCTCAGACTCTTGCAACAGGGAGAGAGAACAAGGTCCCAGAAGGACGTCATTTTAAAGGGGAAGCCTTGGCTGGTGGTATACACCACTTTTACCACAACATACACTGCACTTATACTCTATTTCTCACAGTCATTACCAGATGTAAACAAATGTATGCAATGCCTGTGATGGTTATTCATGCAGTGATTCAGCAGTATTAGATAAACTGCACAGCAGTCCCTACTGGCAGGGCATGTAGCCACTTTTATATTAAGGATAATCAAATACAAAGTGAAAGTAACTTCAATAAGATTTTCTTTAAAATAAATAAATAAAATTAACTCACAGGTTTGGTGATGCTGTTGCACTGACTTCTTTACATTTTTATTTTTTGAAATGGTTAATCAAGTAAAAAGGGCAGTACAGTGGGTGGGAATCCACTATCTATCTGCCTGGGACCTTTCTGTACGGCGTCTATGCATTCTCTCTTTGTGGGTGGTTTCAGATCAGGTACTGCCACAGTCCAAAGACATGCAGTTACGTTGGTTAGGTTATTTGGTGATTTTGAATTAGACCTAGGTTTGAATGTGAAGGTGAATGGTTGTCTACGATAAACAAAGATGAACCTCAAGCTCTAAATGGAAGAACGTACATAGAAGAATAATCGGTAAAAGTACAGACACAACAGAAAAAGTTGAATTAGTGTGATAACATAATAATGGCTTTAAAGAGGTATAAAAATACAGATATGATGAATTTAATCATTTCATGGTGCTGTCAGTGTCCTAAAATTTTGTTCACTTTTAACATGAACATTCAATTTATTAGTCTGTTTTCCCACCGAGTTTCTTCCTTACGGCATCTTTAATAACTTTAGTCACTTTACCATCTTTCATTTGGTGGGATCTGTCAAGAATTATGAGGTATTTGCTCTGGTAGGTCAGACTAACAGGGAAATCCATTTAGTGCTTGCATGTTTTAATAAAATTATCAATACATGGAGCCAGCCAGTCAATAGCCCCATCATAACAGAAAGCATTATGACATATTGTAATGCTGATGTTTTGTCCCACTTCTAGGCATCAAGCGCAATAGTAGTTCTAGCCAGGTTTACCCTGTATGATCCAAATGCATTTTAATTTCATTTGGTCAAAGAAAGTGGTGCTGATAGTCTTCAGACTTCTTGTCATGTTCCTGTCAAGCCAAAAGTTGCATTTTTTTTTGCTGTTCTGTATGTTTTTCATTTTGAACACAATCTGTTAAAGTTGACCTCATCCAACGTTCCTCGTCACACCAGTATTCATAGATAATAGTTCAGTGACTCAGTAATGCTTTTCACTGTCTTTTCAAAGCAAGATTGTGTAAACGGTGATTGAGGAGTTTGGCATTGGTAATATGTCTTTTTCTGTACCTGTAATAGCTGCTGAGCTTTATGAATTTTCACGTACTGCTTTATTTGTTCGGTGATTTCTTACTCATGTTGCTTTGAACCCAGCTCCGTCTGAGTAAGCTGCGCTGTTCTTGGATAAACTTTTACATTTTCCTTGCATTAATGGTGTCCTATATTTTCACATTTCAAACAGCCTGACTTTTATTTACACATAAGAATAAACACACTACACTTAAATGAATACAACTATTGTACAGTGATATATATTTTGCACATTTTAGTATTGATCTGTGCTCAGCTTTGTGTATTGCTGCCCCTGTCACTCGAAGAGTGAGGTGGTGACAAAACTAGGCAAAACTGTCCTTCAGTTCCATATATAATTTCAGATATTTCAAAAGCAACCAGTGCAACTTGTGTTTATTTAGACACAAACCAGTAAATTCTTTGTAGGAACACACAACTGTCTTTTCTGTAGACTGAAGAGCGGTTTTTAAAGGCTTCAGGTACATTAATGCAGTGTGGCTTTTGTGTTCAGTGGATTGGATTTTCTTTTCTTCTTCACATTGGCTTTGTTGGAAGTAAGAACACTAGTAGCACTCAAGGCTGTTCTGCCCATCCATCTGCATTTGAGCATCCACTGCTGTGTGATCTGAAGCCAAGTACAATCACTCCCACATTTTTCCTCGTCTGCTGCTGAGCAGCATCAGTGCGTCTCAACGAGCGAATGTCTAATAACAGTTATTTTAATTCGGATAAAACAAAGGAACATGTATAACACAGACATGTTCCCTCCTGATGAGCATTTTGCCTGACTGACTGTCTGAGGACAGTAGAAAACAATCACTAAATGTTTATCATCTGGGTTAATGCTCACATATATTTTTGTGTCTGTCTGCAGAATGTCAAGCCCTTCTCCTCCTCAGACAGCCTAGCGAAGGTCCAGGAGGTAGCAAGCTGGCTTTTGGAAATGAACCAGGAACTGCTGTCGGGGGGCAGCAGCAGCAGCGGCGGGCGGAGTCGGGGGCCTGGGGGCCCGGCAGTGCGAGGTAACGCCTCCTCCACGGCTCGGGCACCCCAGCAGGCGGCAGAGGAGGGCGATGAGGATGAACACATGAACCGGGTGGTTGAGGAGGAAGAGCAGCTGCCGCAGAGGGTGAGGCAAACTGACATTTAAGAAATTTGTGATTTGAAAGTTGATTACCGAGAAAAATGGCCAAGTTGGTGTCTGTGGAAATATGAACTTGCGTAAGTAGACTTAAGTTATGTAACCTAAACATCGAAGTTTGCGTTAGATTCACAGTTTGGTGACCAGGCAAGAGCCTCTGTGCAAGATCACATGCAACAGATTGAGTTTCTCACGAGATCATTCCTCACTGATATTGTATTTTGTTTTTCTGGCTCTTCACAGCCCGAGGCGTCGCAGGTTGATGGCGAGAGAGAACAACCATGGGCGCCGAGCGAGTCCGGAGCCAGCGACGGCCCTCGGGAGGACGGGGAAGGGGAGGAAGACGAAGAGGGCCTGCCAAATGGAGTGAACGGAGGCGAGAAAGGAGCCCGGTGGATGTGGGGGGCAGAGCAGCGACAACTGCGAGGGCAGCCGCTTGCTGCTGAAGAGGAGGAGGAAGAGGAAGAGGAGGAGAACAACAACAACAGCAGCACCCACCAAGAGGAGGAGGAGGCAGAGGAGAGGACAGAGGGAGGGGAGGAGCAGGGGAGGGAAGAGGAGGAGAGGGAAGAGGGTGAGGAGGAGGAAGAGGAGGATGAGGATGAGGAAGAGATGGACCAAGATAGTGATGACTTTGAACATTCAGCGGAGAGCGGGAGGGAGGAGGAAGAGGAGGAAGGCTCTCTCTCTCTCAGGAACAGTGTGTCTGCCCCCAATAATAACGAGGACTCGGGATGTACACGCCAAAGCTCTTCCAACAAAAAGGTAAGCAAAGCTATTTGTATTGAACAGTTAACACTGGAACTACTTTTCAGTGATGAAAGTAGTTGCAGTGTAAACTGCTTAAATGTGTGCAGGATATTTTTCGGTGCTGTGAACATCACCATTAAGGATTTCGCTGCAACTCCAGAAAAACTTGTTTATATCATTTATACATCTCTGTGTGAAACTGTTGAATGTGTTGCACTTGCGCCTCCGTGGTCCATATTTAAGATGGTAGCACCCTCTTGTGGAAAACGCTTGTTATTGCAGGAGCTGAACCATCTGCTTGGAAATAATTGGGTACTGGAACTGCATTATATATTTGGTAGGACAAGTAAACATTGTTGAAAAATGACAAAGATTAACTTGAATGGCTGAGTAGATGAAAAGTATAAAAGCATTGTTTTAAGTGCTGAAATTGCATTTGTTAATGGCAGTTTTGGCTCAAGACTGAGGAAATTCAGTAAAGTTTCTATGAGTCGTTTCAGAAGAGAATACAGCTGGGATTTGGGTTTAAATCTGGGCATGGTCTGACGTGTCTGGAAGACTTGAAGGCACATTTCCCCCTGTACTCATAAGTATATCAGAAAGCCCCACCTTTTGCTATTGCATAGACCAGGGGTGTCAAACATAAGGTAAACACACAAACATAAGGAAGTTTCACCGGCCCAGCCCACGTAAGGTCATAGGGAGCTGTATGTGGCCCATGACATAAACTTTGACATCCCCGACAGTAGAGTGGACCCTCCTTGCCACTCAGTGCTGGCTGGAGTAATGATAGAGAGACTTCTGTGGACAGTGCTAAGAGTTTTCCTTATAGTGGCTGCTCAGTCATATCAATCACTGAACTTTTATGAAAATCCTGACATGTCAGTACCTGCAGGTGCAAATCAAAGGTTACTGCAAAGAATACGGCTTTATGCCTCCCAAACATTGTCACCCTGTTGGAAGTTGTTTCTTCGAGGGTGGCAGAGCTCATCATATATTTGGAAGTGATGTGAACCTTCAGTGTTCAAATCAACTGAACACTTGAGCGAGATCGTGTGCTGACATGTTCGTCACAACAGCTCATAACGAATTTAGTTTCCGGCTACTCCGCGCTTGCAAGTTTGAGTGACAAGTCCTGCCTTGAGCTGCATGATTACAATCAATGTAAAGGTGGCTGCTAATGCTTGTGAAGCTTGTTGCGACTTGAGGAAACTGATGTGAAGACTCCTCCTGAAATATGTTGAGAAGAACTGTTTAAAAAGAGCAAAGTCGCTGCTTTGCTGATGCTTTCTGTTGTGACTTAGATAAAATGCTCATACTGGAGATGCGTATTTACTAGTATACTGTCTTTGCTTGATGCAGTTTGATACTTGCACTTTACTGAGACTTTTCATGGTATTTTTTTTTTTTTTTCCCCCCGTGTCACACATGCATACTAATTTTGTCATGGCAGGTTAATCCTGAGCATAAAGCAAGTACCATTTTCTTTCTCCACTTTCGCTCTACTCCAGGAACATTTTGTACTGGCTTTTGCAGTAAAGGAATAACCGCGTACTACACACGCCCACAGCCTGCTCCCGGAGACAGTATTTCATTCATATGTGCAATATCCAGGCGCTGTTTTAGGAGCTGGTAAAAGCACCTTCATGCCTCACTGATTGATGTCTGACATGATGTGTAATGATTGTAGCTGGAAGCGAGGCAGCGCTTGATGTTCTAAAACTAATTCAAAAGGCTCTGATGCACCAGTGCTTCAACAGTAACACTGGTGTCTTGTTTCAGTGATGAGTGTTTCAGTGTGGCCTTCACAGCACCTATATTTAAAAGCCAGAAATCGAGCTGGTCGGGAAGTTTTCGAGAGGCTCAGCGTGACAATCATATTTTTGTTTAGTAATTTGGATGGAACGAGCAAAGTAGTAAATCTGTGGCTGACAGCTTTTATTACCGAAGGCTTAGTGAGAGGTTGTATAAATGTTTAGGTCTCCATCCAAACGTCATTGTTTAACAATTTCTGTAGCAGGATCTGTTAAGCAGATGGCTGCTGAGGATAAAAAACTTCTACACCCCTACAGTTTTTATTGAAATTAAAATACTAACAACAAATTTTCACTTTGCACATATTTGTAGTGTATATTTAAATTTTGAGCATCTTAATCCAATATTTGTCTAGTTCTTAGTTCCATTTTGGCAGACATCCTGAGACTTCATCGGCCACTTATTTTGAGGCATTATCTAATTTAACTTTAATATCACTGGGACATGAAAATACATATCCCCCCCACCCCGGAAATTAAACTTCTACCACAAATCTCCCTTATGTTTGTTTTAACTTTGACTTATAATTTCCATTGGCTGTCCAACGTTTCATACTATTTTGTCACATTATTCCTTCCTTTTTTAATATACTCTCGGAGCAACGTGGAGGACATCAGAGACAAAACTCTCATCTCAGCGGCCTGCAGTGACTGAAGTTATGGATTTTTTTAAATAGCTCTGTAGTCTTTGTTTTGCTCTCTAAAATCTCTTTGAGCGACACACTCAAGAAGTTTTAGTATAGGTGTTGAAGAGCATGTGGCATTGTTTCCTGTATGTCATACCAGAGTTGGTGTAGTGTGAGGTTTAGTGTCAGAGCCTTTGATGCTGATATTGCCCTTGCTTATATTATCTTAAATATAGCCGTTAGTCTGAATTTGCTCCTCCTGTGCCTCTCACCATCTGACACAGCTGTCAGATATGTTTTTCAGGGTCTCAGTCAGTGTAGTGGGCCAGCTGGCTTTGATGTTGATGAACACATTTATTTCAGCAGTGGATGCTGTATGCTTGGAATTAGGAGGTGGTGCAGGAGGACTGCTTTGACATTTATCATTAGTTCAAGTGAGAAAGTGAAGCTCACAAGAAGAAGCTTGTGTAAGTCATTCATCACAGTCACACATGTATTGTTACTGAGCTGAATTTAGTTTTATTTGATACCCGAGGAGCAGTCCCCCCACCCTCAAAAAACCTTGAAAACTTAATTTCAGAACTCTGTGAATACAATATTAAAAAACTGACGTGATCAGAGGAGTAAAATAGAAACACATCATGATGTATGTGGTAAAATAACAAAGGTGGGTAGGAGGAACCAAGATGTAAATGCAGAACACAAAGAAAGGAGCTGGGTTGTAAAAATAACCACATTAGCTTCGGTTTGAAAGCAGAGCGATTGTGATACAGGGATAGAACTGGTTCCGGTGCTTTAAGACTATTCCTACCAGTCCATTCACCTTTGTTTCGCACTGAGCACATTGTGAAAAAGCTACATGAAACTGTGAATTTTTCAGATGTGAACTTGTTGTGTAATGTAAATGCTCATTGCCCGTGTTGCAATTCTGCAGAAAATTTCTTTTGCTTTTCTGGGGATGGGTCGCAGGGGCAGGCAACAGGCTAAGCAAGGATACCCAGACCTCCTACCTCCTCCAGCTTATCCAGGGGAACACAGAGGCGTTCCCCGAGATGTAATCTCTCCAGCATATCCTGGGTCTGCGGTGGGATATGCCCTAAATACCTCACCCAGGAGCCACTCTTGGCTGGCTGAGGTCCTCACCCTGTCTCTTAAGGGAGAAGGCAGCCACCCTTTAAAGCAGGGGTGGGGGAACTTCAGGCCTCAAGGGCCGGTGTCCTGCAGGTTTTAGATGCGCCTTTGATCCAACACAGCTGATTTAAATGGCTAAATAAGCTCCTTGAAGCTCCTAGCTCCTATGAACTAATCATTTAATTCAGGTGTGTTGACCCAGGGTGATAACTAAAACCTGCAGGACACTGGTCCTTGAGGCCTGGACTTCCCCAACCCTGCTTTAGAGAAAGCTCATTTCCTCCTCCACTTGTATCGACCTCGTTCTTTTAGACACTGACAAAAGAAGTCGGGACCATAGAAAAATAAATGCCTAAGAAATTGCACAGCCGCTATTTACAACTGCATTAAGATTAGGTGAGTAGAAACCACATTAAAAATTCAGACAGAATTTATGCATCTGGTGTGTAAAGGTCTAAACTTTGGTCCACTGTTTCCATTCAGGAAGGAGGTCCATGTTTTCAATCCCTGGTCTTTTTGTGTAGAGATTGCACACGGAAAGGCTGGGGGGTTCCTGCAGTCCCACTTACATGCATACTAAGTTAACTGGTGATTGGCATTAGGTGTAAACATGAGCACGATTTTGAACCATGTGGGTAAGCTGTAAACCTTTAAATATGAGGAGCTGAGAAAGAGGATGGATAGCAATTGAGTAGTCAGTATGCCAGAAGACAAAAGGCATTGGATCTTGACTTGAACTTTTGATCTCTATGGGTACTGCAGCTAATTTATACGTTACCCTAATAGTCACCAAAGTTGGGATATAAAGACCAAATCTACCAGATGGTTTTTAAGTGTTCATTTCTCCATCTCTCTGCTGTAGAGCCGGCAAACACAAAGTGATGCTATCTCTCAGCACTGCTTCACCCCTTTCTGAGTTAGTCTCCAAAAATTTGAGAGCTGCAGGTGCACCTACGAGCAAAAATGTTTCCTTCCGTGTCAGTCCTCACACCCACGCTTTTTGAAGTTGATCACATCAAGTTACCATGGTGACTTTGTGCTGATGCACTACTCGGCCCCCTCATTGCTGCTTGAGCTATATTTGAATTTAATCTCTTATTTAAAGTGACCAGCAGCCCGTCCGTGTCTATTTACTGAGTCATTCGTTCTTAAAATAATTCAGGTTGGTTTTAAAGACTCCATGAAGACAAATATTTCACTTGAAATATAAATCTGCTAATTTAGACTATTTACGAACTACAAGAGAGTATATATTTGCAATCTGTGATGTTTGTTCGTTTAAAGCTTAAAAATATTTTACCACGTTGGAGAACCAGAGTTAATGTGCTTGATTAGAGCTTGAGAACCTGATATTACATGACAGCATGGTTTGTTCCTGTAGTTCGGATAGAAAATGTGCAGTTCTGATGTGCATTTTGACTGCTTCAGGATACATGTATGTCAACAGTGGAAGATCAGCACGTGTGTGGTTGGGTCATGTTGCTAAAGTTTGCAAACTTAAAAATCTATAATATATTTAGATGTATGAAATTTCAAGCAGCTCTGTAAAATTCTAAACTTGAAAAATATTCAGCACTCTGCATGTCCCGGCATGTCCTGTGTGCACAGATTGTGTTCCCGGGTCCCAGGTGCCGTAGGCTCAAGTCGCCCAAATGAGAACCTTCACCCTCTCCTCTTACTCGACACTCCCATCTTGTGATCTCGTGCGAACGAGGTGAGACTTCGGGTCATG